>NC_051277.1:18389310-18449310 GCF_015220745.1 Sebastes umbrosus | reverse complement strand
TAATTCAAGTGTTCTGAGAGAAAACTAGACTTCTGCACCTCCTCGTGGCTCTGTTTACAGACTTTAAAACATCTCGCCCATGACGGGAGACTTTGACCAATCACAGGTCATTTCGTTGAGAGAGCGTTCCTATTGGCTGTGCTCCGGTCATGTGACCAGAACTTGGCATTCCTTCACCAGATTCAACAATGGCGGCCGCGTCACAAACTTTCTCATATTACAGCTAAACAGTGCACTACAAGATGATTCTGAAAACATTTGAGGCGAGAAATAGACATTAAAGTAACATAATATTGATTCACATTTGATCAGCGCTGCCTAGTTTGACCGTTTGGTCGGAGTTCGCGAGTGATTGACAGCCGGCTCTCATAGACGGCAGCTGGACAGTAGACCTCAGATCAGCTCTTACTGCTTGTTTTCCTCCGGTCTGTGAAATCTTGCAGATGCCGTTAGGAGCACCGGAGGACACAGAGACACATGATTTTTTTCAGGTTACCTGTTTCATGTACTACTGTCACGATATAGCGACCGTTTTATAAAAATAACTTTTTTTAATCATATTTGGTCCAATCCCGCCTACTTCAGCTTTAAAATTCTTTTTCCATTTTAATATAAAGATCTTTTCCTATGATCATCTTTATTTTGGAGTTATCTTTTGCTCTCAGCCTGATTCAAACAGACACAACAGAAGGGAATACGGAAAATAGGCATCCTTAAAATGTGATAGTTATAAAAACTATATTTGAATTATATATTGGGTTGCTTCATTTGAATAAATCATGTTTGCCCACTCAAGTGTTTCACACATGCTTTACATTTAGGACGAATTTGTATTAGAGTGAGCACTTAATTAAACCAAGGGGATAATATGATATAGGCTTACCTCTCTGGGCTCCTACAAAACCAACATCTGTATTCTCAGTTTCACAAATGCCTGCAGACTGTAAATGTGATCCAATGCAGTGTGTAGGGTAAAGGGTTAAGTAGGGAAGTTTTTATCTGCTTTAATAGTTTTAATCCACAGAAGACCATGATCCACAAATATTTCACTATCCACAAACATGTATTTTTGCATTTGTTTTGTGTACAGTCGCATCCACAAAAATAAAGGGCGATTTGCAAATACGCATAAATTACTCTGTAAACCCAAATTTTAATTCCACATAAAAATGTTACAGGTTCACAGGTAAAGTGATGCATACGCATTTGTGCATCCATTTGTACGCATGGAATGATATTTGCACATTTGTGGATCGCTTCCTGTGGGTTTGTGGGCCACAACATTTGTAATTTCCCTCCTGTTGGTTTGGAGATTAATGTGACCATAGTCAACTGTTATCCTCGTAGATGGTTTCATGTTTGTGGAGGAACTCCTGGCTCACCCGCAGTTCCGCTCGTACTCATTGGAAGACGTCGAAAGAGTCGTGGCCACAAATGACAAGCAGCGCTTTAAGCTTCGCCCCCACCCGGAGGACGGCCGCCTGCAGATTCGAGCCAGTCAAGGCCACTCAGTACAGGTATGGGGATATTTAATTTCATCAGCAAATCCGCATGGCAGGATGTATTATCCTCCTGGGTAGATGCTGTATTCAATTAAATTTACACCAAAATTGCTAGATGGAAACATTTTCCTTTCTTGTGGACCTGCTAGGGCATAGTGCTATTGCCGCACTACTGTACCCACATGCACCTCTACACATAAATAACAACGATATCCGTCTGAGAATAACTAATAATAAGTAATGTTGAATAGGAACAATGAATAATGTTGTGGGATTATTCCTTATTTCATGTGCTATTTGTGGATTTCTGCATTATTATTACTTAATTATATTAAAAAACAAAGCATTTGAATACTGATTTGGAGGTTGATTACCATGGCAACAGTCTAAGCATTTAGGTCAGTCCTAGGACCAGCTAACTTCAAGTTCAATAACTTCAATTTACTTTCTTCAGATGGAAAATGAACTCTGGGAGATCTTGCAACAGCTCAAAACATACTCTCATGTTGTTCCACCGAGTGCATACAAATGTAATAAACCTATTTACACCTTCAAAATATAACTGTAAATCAAATTTTCGGATGACAGATGCTGTTAGTCCTCTGACAATCATATCAATCTAAAAGGAAAATATGATTTCAGTCCCCTCAAGTCAGTGTTAAGTGAAGGTACAAGAAGAACACTGGGGAATAGCACCAGCTCTGGTGCTAAAATGCATCTTCAACTTTGATTGTGTTTATTTGACTATGGTATATTTTCCCTCATTTGTTACAAATATTGAGATGTACAAACCCTCATTGGATTTGGATTTTAATCCTGCAACACAATTATCATCCCACTCAGATTTTCCTTATCAAGCGGGTTCGTTTTTTGTGTATTAGAAGAAAAAAAAACGTAAATGCTGTGTTAATACTGGTTGCATCGCTGTGGTCAGGTAATGGATTTGGAGCTGAAACCGGTCCTGGCTGGTTGTCCAGACTGCCCGGCTGAGGCCGTTCATGGCTCCTACCTCCGCAACTGGACCTCCATCCAACAGCATGGCCTGAGCCGTATGAGGAGGACACACATCCATCTGGCACCAGGCCTGCCAGGGGAGGAAGGCGTCATTAGTGGTAAGCTGTGTGTGTGTGTGTGTGTGTGTGTGTCTGACAGAGGTGTCTAAGGGTGTAAGAAAATATCGATACACATGAGTATCGCAATATTATGTTGTGCGATACTGTATCGATTCTCCAAAATGCTGTATCAATTTTTAATTAACCTCTTGAAAATCTGACAGCCCCGCCGTCGCACCCGGCTGCTATTTGATCTTTCAGAGGTTGTAGCTAGAGTGAAGTTACTGGCATCATATGAAACTATAAAACCTGATGAATCCATTAGTATCAAGCATGTCATATTAACTTGTTGAGAAGAATGCTAAATAATGCTCCAAAGTGACACTAAATTTTGGTGAGGAAAAACTGGCATGGTGATTTTCACAGGGGTCCCTTGACCTCTGACCTAAAGATATGTGAATGAAAATGAGTTCTATGGGTACCCACGAGTCTCTCCTTTACAGCCCACTTTATGATAATCACATGCAGTTTGGTGCAAATACCATTTGCATGCAGTATAAATGTGTTATTTTTGCCTATTCTAAAATGGTTTATTTCCGGTGTGTTCTTTATGCTATGACATTTTTCCTGAAATTAAATTTAAAAAATCGCAATATATTGCCTTGCTTACAGTATCGCAATATATCGCAATATATTGAAGCGTTACCCCTGTATCATGATCACCAGATTCTTGCCAATACACAGCTCTCGTCGTGTCTAGAAGGTAACCCGTGAGTTGGGGAAACTCTCGCAAGATAGTTGATCTTGAATAGTTAAGGTTAGGATACGTTGTCCGGCAGAGTCTCGTGAGAGTTTTTGCATATTTCAGATCAGATTTCGCAATTTGCAGGTTACCTTCTAGACACGACCGACAGAGAGAAGTCAGCTGAACATTTAAAAAAATGAGTATCATTCACTTTCCCACCAGGTATGAGGAAAGACTGTGATCTCGCCGTGTATATTGATGTCTCCAAAGCTCTCGCTGGTAAGCTCAGCCACTAATGACTGCTACCCAATACACTTGATTCAGTCTATGTTTAGGTTCACATGTGTTTTACGTGTGTATTCTGCACAGACGGCATTGAGTTCTTCTGGTCAGATAACAGCGTGTTGCTGACTGCAGGCGACGCAGAGGGAAAACTTCTCCCTAAATACTTCAGCCGAGCCTTAAGCCTGAGACCCACAAGTAAGAAAAACGGTCACATTCATTCATTCATTCATTCAATTAAGATTCTTTTAAAACTTGTATTGAGGGCTGTTTACTTCACTGACTTCCCTTTTGTGCTGTGTTTCAGGGAGCATCCTTCCACTGCAGTAGCATCATCAGAGGATACCGTTCTGTCATTGGTCGTAGCAGGACTCATCTGACTGTGCTGACATCCGATGGTTGGTTGATGCTTATGCTGGTTCCCATGGTAACACGTGTTGTCTGGCAGGAGCATCCTAGTGAGGTGATTTTGGTCAGCAATAGGAAAATCCACTCAGAAATCATCCTAAATGGGACTAGATTGGTAAAATTTCCATTTTTGTGTCATTATTGAAAGGATCAGGACGGCTCTAGGGGAGCTTCATTTATTTTTAACCCATTTGTGCCCGCAACTGAAATTTTTCAATTTCCTTTGGTGGAGCTGTTCTCTGGGCTTGCCTCAGCACAAATGAGTTTTTTTTTATCATACTATATCTAGTCTTTGGGCACATGGGACTACTGTTTTTGCTCCAATATATTTTAGGAAAAAAACAGTAGTCATGTGCCCCAATACTAGATACTGTATATAGTATGAAAATTGCTGTTTCTCAGAAACTACAAGGAGCACAATCAAGTATTTGGTATCTATGAACTCATAACAAATTGAATATCAAAGATATGTACACATGTGTGGTGTAAAAAAATCATATGGAAAGCATTTAATAAACACAATGTTAGCTTTAAAGGCAATCCAAACTTGCCTTGAGGCTCCAGGTGTGATGCATGCAGTTAGACACGCTTCAGATTGCAGTCCAAACAAATATTACAGAGATCAAGCGTGTTTAAACGATGAACAACATTTAATTTGAAAGCAAAGTATATTTTATACAACAGCCCTAATAGCTTCCTCACAATTCAAAACAAACAAAAAAAAGGTTCTCTAAAGAAGCCGATAAACTGACAGTTGAGTGCGGTCAAAAACCGAATATTACCGCTCTCCCTGGGGCCCATCAGAGCTCTGGCTCCCTCCCTAATATAGAAGTGGTAGAGGGGAAACATGGGAAAAAGGCGAGTAACCCCAAAATTTAGTGGTAAACTTATTTACTAAAGCACAAAGAATTTAATAAACTGAATATCTAATGGTGCAGCAAAGATATAATTCACCATATTCTGAAATGAAGAATTTGGCTCCCACATTAGCGTTTATCCTAATTTTCAAAAATCTTGACTTTGGCTGTTAATAAAATTTTAATTTTTCATGTGATCTAAAAATTTTGAAGTTGTACTATTAGATACTTGCCAAAAGTATGTCCGTACCAAATTTCAAGACTTTTGACCAATCCGAACAAAGGTTGTGGCGTTTTTCCTCATCATACTAAATATAGTCATTGGGCACACATGGTTTAAATGACAATTTAACGAACTTATGCTGGCAATTTATTTCTAAGCATAGAGGCTTTGTTTTCACCATTGCAT
The DNA here is from genome assembly GCF_015220745.1 of Sebastes umbrosus. NCBI lineage: Eukaryota > Metazoa > Chordata > Actinopteri > Perciformes > Sebastidae > Sebastes > Sebastes umbrosus. The sequence goes on along the minus strand of NC_051277.1, from coordinate 18,444,055 downwards.
TGTAAGTGCTAAATAAACTATGGCACACACTGACTACCAAGATAATTTCACCAAGCTGTTAGAAAATATACAAACAGACACACTGAGTGCTGGCAAAAACCAGCCGGGCCTTTTTAGATGTCGTTTGAAGACATATTGTACATGTGGTTAGTCACTTGACTAAGTCTGGGAAAGCAGAGGATACAGACGCTGTGGTTTTAGTTAACGGACCTCTGTAACAGTTTATTATAAGATATGGACACACACGCAGCATGTGAGGGGAGATAAATGATTAGAAGTTTCCTGTGTAGGAAACAACAGATGTCACAAGCATAAGGAGTGAAGACAAACAGAGAATGAAAAGTGAATTGCTGTATTTATTTGAATAAATGGAAAACATTTCATATTGGCATGTGTTTTTTTTCTACTCGTGGCTGTTGATTCTTGGCTGTGATAACGTGGCTGCTGGCAGTAGGACTACATATACAAAGCAAGGCTTTCTTTCCTGAGCGACAGGAAGTCTGAATACTGTGAGGCAAAAACAGAAAAGTTGCTGCTGGCTGATGCAACAGTTGATTTTATATTTCCGTTAGTTTGAGTGTCAAGCCGGCTGATCTTGGACCTGATGTCCAGCAGTTTGGCCCAGCAGCAGTCCATCCTGAAGTAAAGTCAGCGTGAGGAGCGCCGGAGTCTTGAACTGTCTGAACATGTCCGTCCACTGATAGCTTATGACAGCGTGTGTGTTAGTGGAACAAAGACTATATAAAAACTATGATGGAGTGACAAGGTGGATAACACATTTACATGAACAGGATATCTTATTTTGTGCATTTGTTGTACAGTTCTGGTGTTTTTGTAGTTGCCTGAATGGAACATAAAATCCAGTTCCACATGGTTTTCCACTGTTGAGACACACAGATGTGGGATTTTTTGGTGTTTTTTAGTCTTAGAGAGCTTCGTGGCCGCCGGTCAGCTTGTGGAAGAGCTCCTCATTGAGCGTGTCGCTCTTCGCACGGCTGCGTGTCGACATGAAGATGTAGCCTCCGATAAACTCGTGAACGATTTTGCAGTCGGCGGTCACGCAGCCAAAAGCGATGTTGATGTTGCCTTCAAACTCTATGGCCACCTGGACGAGCCAGAAACAAAGTAAAAGAAGAGCAGATACGAGATTCCTTTAAGATGAAAACAGACAGCGCCAAAATACAATTATATTAGGGGGTTCCTTTAGAACTGTAACACTCTCTATGGGTGATGTTAACGAGGTCACTCTCCTACATTGGCTGCATAGTTTGAGGAATATTTTGTGTATAGCTTGTGTTTTTTTCTTCTTCTTCCTGTTTTGACCTTATGTTATCTTATGTTATGTATGTTCCTTATGTTATCACAAATAGATTTTAGATAAGATTTAAGCACTAGAAACACGTCCAGGAAAGCTTAGCAGAAAAAGAACTAAATAAACTTTGAAAGATCTCTTTTGGTAATTCAGTACAAGTTTGAGGTCTAACAGACTGCTCTCTCGGGCAGAACGTGAATCAAAGCATTATTGTTACCTGTCGTATGTCCCAGTTGACGTTCCACTGCTTCATGTTGTTGTAACGCCACGTCTTCACCACATCACCCACGCCCAGGTCGATACGGATCAGACGGTTGGGAGCGATGCCCAGCACCTCGTCTTTCCGACTGCCCTTAAACCTGTTGGGTATAAACATCTTAAGCTTCTTTTCTCTAAGACAAAAGTCAAGCTTTAATCCTCCAAAACTTTGTGACACTGACTTGAATGCTTGCTGGATCATACTTGGCTACCACTTCTGTGCTTTACACCATTACAATCAATACTATTAACCTGGGAGCAAGGACTACCTGTTTCTCTCATCACACAGCAAGCTGGTTTCAGGACGTTTCCCAAACCAGCTTTATATCAGCAAGTCATCTGCAGAATTATGTCTGATTGCGACTTGTCTTATGGTCTGTGACAAGAATAGCTACAATGTGTTGACAGGAACTTAAACCTTGTTTAATTTCTGCCTGTGGAATGTTTAAGTGCAGATGTACAATCTTGATTTCTGTATTTTCTTAAAGCGCCACTGCAAGTGAGTGCTACTTAGTTCTCGAGAGACTCATAACTTTAACAGTAATCTCCACATTTATGTTGTGTAACTGTAAATGTTTACTTTCATATTACTTACTTAACAGTTACACCTCAATTTGATCTCACTTTGTATGGTGTTGACAAAATAGTCCTGAATATATGGTAACTGGCATTCAACAAATTCTAAAAAGCTTCAAATTGAACTTTAAACTTCACCTGACGACGACGTATGAGAGGCCAAAGTCGGGCAGGGCTTGCCAGATCTGCAGGAAGCGCGAAACTGCATCTGTCAGTGAGAGCTGAGCCACGTTCTGGTATGCGTCCAGGATGCGAGGGGTCAGCTGGAGGAGCAGGCACAGGGTAAAGGGCAGATGTAATTATATTTTTGCTGCCTTGAGCACAAAGTGGGCTGCAGAACTGTTCAGATAGCTCCAATGCGCAAAATCACTGTACTGCTGTTCAGAAAAATGATTAATTTTAGTGTTACTAAATGTCACATACTGTGTATAGGATCAATAAATGAGAGGTCGGTGTCATCCTCCTGATATCATGAGACTATTACATTTACTATATTTATTCTTGTTCCACCTCTCCTGTACCTGTTTGGGTTTGTACTTCTTATGGTAGCGTGGCGACACCAGACTGTGAGTATTGATGCTTTCATCGTTGGCAGGTGCGTTGCCATGGGAACCGGAGCTGGTCTTTTGCATGGCCAGGAAGGTGCGGATGCTCTGGATCTCGCTCTGGAAGCTGCTGTCGGCCAGAGTCTTGCCTTTTGAGGCCAGTCGACACGCGGCCATCCACTGAGCGTACTGCTGCTCCTGGAGGCCGAGAGAGTGAGGTTGTGGTCAGAGAGGTGAGACAAAGATAGAGGTGGGGGACATGACAGGATGTCACGTACAGAGATGGGGAGGTGTGTGTGTGTGTGTGTGTGTCCTCACGTTTTCACAGCGCAGATAGACCTCGTTCATGCCCTCGGGCGCCGGTATCAGGAGTCTGATTAGGAACTTCTGTGCCGACACGTTGACGTCCGGAGCCACCTCACATCCTGTGTGCAGGATAAATATCAAACCAACACCCAATACTGGAATTTATGGGTTAGACACAGAAATGAAGCAAGACCACTGAGTCAGACTTCCATGGCATCTGGAGTTTACAGCTGAGTCACACTTACAGTTCATTTACTGTATTTATGTTGCCATCCGCATTAGTGTTATATTCCTTTTTATTAATGCTCCATTCCCTCTTTGAGCCCAGAATCTTTTTTTTTTAAGAAGAGCCCTTAAGTGGCTTATAGTACTGATCTAGGATTACCACGACTCCATTAACTTCTCACAGACGGAGGAGGAAAACAGACTCGAGAGCAGCACTCTCACTTATTACCATATATGGAAAGCTCTGTGTTTGTGTGTGTGTGTTGGGGTTTCCTTGTAAACATGACATTATACTGTATGTGGTCATTTCTTAGCAGCGATGTTACACTGGGGATTAAACAAGTATGACTGCTACTTCATCTGCCACGTATTCGTACATACTTATTGATAACTGATGGTATATTATTGGTGACCAGTGGGCAACCTCTGAGTCTGAGAAGTGAAGGCAATGTGGAAGTGCCTTAAACTTTCTCCTCTGGTTGCAAAAAGAAGTCTGATTGTATAGAAGTCTATGAGAAAATGAGCCTACTTCTCACTTGATTTATTACCTCAGTAAACATTGTAAACATGAGTTTATGGTCTCAATCGCTAGTTTCAAGTCTTCTTCAATACAGCATGATGTTCATTTAGTAAATTATGGTCCCATTTAGAGTCTAATAGACCATAAAGCAGGGGATGCTTTAGGGCGTGGCTACCTTGTGATTGACAGGTCGCTACCACGGCGTTGTCCGGTCTGGGAGTTGTCCGCGTTTTTGACTTACAACTTTAACCCTTTCACAGTGTGTTTTCAGTTCATGAAAGTTAATTACAACCTTTTTGGTCGTCTAAAAATGTCTTATTCAGCGTTCGGTTGTACTTAGCTCCACCTTCTCGTGTCACTTCTGGTTCCAGAAAACCAAAAATGGCGCCGGACAAAATGCCAAATTCAAAGCTTCAAAACGGCAGTCCACAAACCAATGGGTGATGTCACGGTGACTACGTCCACTTCTTATATAAAGTGTATGTTGGTGATATCCTTATAATGTAAAATGGAATAATCTATTGAGTACCTTTGAGGTTAATCTGTTGAATGGGCTCTCCGATGCTCTCCTCTTTGCTCTTGAAATAAGAGATGGAGGTATCCTGGAACTTGAACCAGTACTGCTTATATCCCTTCAGAGTCATCCTCTTTGGCCTGAAACATACAATCACATCGCTCAAGTCATCTACTCACATCGGTTACAAAATGGGAAAATAACAAATATATGTTTTTGTTCTACAGGAAACTGGTGCTCCACTTTAACTTAGTGCATCACATCTAAGACAGAAGAGGCACACATCTGTTATATAGACTGTGCTGATGCTGATGGGTGGTTGGAAAATGAATCTCACCTGAATATCTTCAGATAGTCGTTGAGTTCTGGTGCCGTCATGAATTCCTGTATGAAAGACAAAGATGTTTTCCAGTGGATAAATGATACTCTTCTCCTGCCTTCTTATTAAATATACTGTATTATTTTGTGGATTATCTTTTGACACGTTTCAAAAGAACGGTAGCGTGTAGAAGAGTTAGTCCTATAAACAGTTATAGTCTGTCAAAATCATTACATCAGTAACATAGAGAACTTCACATCTCTGACTCTCAAATAATGAGGTCTTAAAGGATACAATTGCTGTTGAGGTTTTAACAAGAATTAATTTGTTGGGTCAGTGTCCTACTGTCAGGATTAAGACAACTTCATCCTAATAATCCCGACAGCAGCTGACTCTCACTGTGCGTTCCACGATCCATACTACCATACTATTTAGTATGCCAGAAAAATATTTAGTATGTCTCAATACATAGTATGTCAAATACAGTATGCCAAAAATACCAGGATGTCCTACTACATCTGGTCGTATTTTGCAGTATGCAAGCCAGCATGCTTTTCTGGCTATCGGAAGATATGAGCAAAGAGGGTCAAAGTTCAAGGCTCAATGTTATGACAAAGTAGTACAGTATGTCCCATTTGTATGCATACTGCATGCAACAGTACGTACTTTGTGAGGGCAGCTGCAGTACTAAAAGTAAAAAGAAAAAGTATGCGATTTGAAATGTAGCCATAGCGACACAGACGAGTACATCCAACATGTCTAACCAGCATCTCGGACGCGGAGCTGCCGTCTCCCTCCAGCTTGACCTCCAGGGACTGCAGGGCAGACTCCAGGTCGTCCATGGCGGCATTGGAGCTCACCATCTGGGGCTCCGACTGAGACACCTTACTGATGTGGTACTACAGGAGAGGAGAGAGAAAGACTTTTAAATATGTACTGGATGTTAAAAGAGAAAACAACTCAAATTGTGTGTGATTGGTAGTGTTTTGAATAGGAGCTTTTCTTGGTGAACAAATCAAGACTAAAAGGAAGATTATAACTAGATTCATGTCTATTTCCAAAGCTACTGAGTGGGAGACTCATTTCATGTGGTCTGCTAATATGTGTATATATAAATATCATGTGATCCAGCTTTCATGGTTTTGCTGTCAAACACAGTATTGTGGCTCAGATTATAAGTGTTCCTGTATTAATTTATCAAATAATGTAGTTTAGATTAAGTGGAATTTAGTGACTAAATTTAAAGACGGACTAAGTTTGGATGCTTTTTGACATGTGGTTTGTCAACAACCTTTTTAAATGCAGATGAGTTAAACATGCAGAGTTTCTAGCCCAGAAATGCATTTATTGGACTCATAAAAAGTGTATTAAAAGATAGATTTTTATATTTAACCTGTCAATCAAAATAAATAATAGTCATATGTCTTTGACAATATTTGCATATAGATATGGGAACATTTGAATTACTGTAATATCTGACATTTAATGAGTTTTATGAGGGAAATGCCCACTTCTTCTACTGTATTTTTTACATATTTGTCCTTCAGCATCAAGTGTTTTCTACCTGCAGAGCTCCAAACAACATCATCTCCTCCTCGGTGCAGTCGATGTCCTCCAGCAGGATGGCCCAGCGCGCCTGCTCATACAGCTGGGTCAGACGCACAACATCATACTGCACGGCCAGAGGAGAAAAATAGTCAAATCAAGAGAGGAATGCAAAACCAAACACACACACACACACACACACACACACATACACAGACACACACACTGTATCTATAAAAACAACATGTACACACACACCTTAGGTTCTATATCATAGAAGGCAAAGTATTTGAAGCGAAGCCAGACTCTGTCATTTTCATGGATGCCCTGCTGCATGAGACAACGGGATGAGTCCAACCACCTGAGAGAGAAAGACAATAAGTAAATGTTTATGAGTTTATATGTAACATATGTGTATCTATATTCAGTATATACACTATATACCCCATCCCTTGGAGGCTGGGCCAACACAAACATACATTCACAAGCAGAAAAACGCCCACAGTGTCTGAGCGCTATTGTCTTGACAATCCAACATGAATAAATAAATCACTACCTCAGAGATTACATTTAAATAATACATGTTGTAAGTAAGTACGACATCACAAATGAGCAAATAAAAAACAAAACAACCAAGAATGACACATACATTTTATATCTTAAATACATGTATGTATAGACATTTTCTATTTGACTTATTTCTGTTGACAGAATGGGACCGTAATCAATTTTATTGATTACACCTGTATTTCGTCCTGCTGTGACACATCAAATCGTCTGCTGTGAAAAGGGTCTAATTTGAGACATCAGCTCTAACCACTGACACAACATGCCTCATAGTTAACTGGTCTGCACAAGCTCTAATTTTCCTGAGAAGTTTTAAATTAGCCAAACAATGTGTGAGCAGGATATAACAGCTCTCATTCAGACAATTACTCAAAAAGGACTGGTAGCGAACTTGTAGTTTAGATTGTTCCTCTGTGGGTGACCACCGGAGAACCTAAAAACGATGATGTTATTATACTGTATGTGTATCCATAGACTGTCGTTGGACATAAAGGAAAAGTTTACCATACCAATGTGTGTGAAGGCGTACCTGCCGTTGATGTGGGCCTTGTCCACCACGCTGGCTGCGCGGTACTGCTTGGCTACGACCTCGGGGGCGGGTGGAGGCTGGGTGACTGACAGCATCTTGTAGATGGCCTCCATCTCAGGCGAGTCGGCAAAGTGAGCAGGCATGCCGTTATAGAGACAGGGCCGGGACACTGCAGAGGAGGCGTAGGGGGGTTACAGTCACATTATCCAGGGAGGAAAAGAGTCTGACCTCTCTAATAATGAGGCTCACTTTCAGATGAGAATTGCCGTTAGGTGTATTTTAGTGATTAATCTTCTCCACCATGCTTCAGGTCTACCTTTGGATGATTTACAAGTAGACTCTCTGTGTGAATCAAGACCTCATCATCCCAAATAAACAAATCGTCAGACTCTAGAAATGGTGATTATTGTTACCACATATAGTTCATCTGATTGACTGTGCTGAAAAGAACTGCAGAACATTAAAGCATTTTTGTTTTAATCGTACTGCAGAAAAAGGATGTTTGCATTAATGAGAAGTCAAAAGACTAAGTTGTAAAAATGGTATTGTTGACAAATAAGTTAAAGTAAGGCAGATTTTTTTTTCAAGGATTTGAAGTCTTCTCCGTCTACTCTAAGTCTTAAGCAACCGGTTATAAAGCATGTGCATGTAGAGCCTGCAGTGTGGATGAAGTGTGATGAGTGTACCTGAGGAGAGGGGCACCTCGGTCAGGTCGTAGATCTCCCCAGCCGAGTCTTTGTCTTTCTTCTTTTTTTTCTCTTCAACGGGCCGGAGGAACGAGAGCTCCTCGGGGTGACGGATATCTGTGGAGGTAACAGAGAGGAAAAGTAATTCAGACTGACTATGTCTCAGCTATAATACTGACAGAAGTAAACATGTAGAGAGGGGACAGCCTGATCACTATGGGAACGGCACACTGACCAACGGTACATGCTGAGACAACTGTACAGCATACATTTAAAGTGTTTTAGGTGAATGAGTTGTTTGTATGAACTGATGGGTGTCCATCACTATGTGGTAGAATGGTAGAACATCTGATTCCAGATCATTTTAGTATATTTAACTCTGGATGAGTAGACCTTTGCTCAGGTAGAAGATGGTGGAGGAACTGTGTTGAAAATACACAAAGTCACCAAACTTTACAGACCAATAAGAATACTTAAGGTGCAACCGCACTGTTATAAAACCTTGTACATTTAATTTATTCAACTGGTTATTTATGACTTCTAGATTCTTTTTTAAAATGAATTTAACTCATCCACTGTTTTGACTGAGTTGCTGACTTTTTCAGTGAAAGCATTCAGACTCTGTGGCGCAACGGTAGCGCGTCTGACTCCAGATCAGAAGGTTGCGTGTTCAAATCACGTCAGGGTCAAATATTCTGTTGCTCAATCTCCGTTTAATAGAAGATGGTCAGACAGGATATGGTTGTCTCTTTCATCAAATCTGGAGACTTTCTCAACTCAAGAACTGGAAGATGGCCTCTGAGTTACAGGACAATAAAATGACTGGACTAGCAATTTTAAATGTATATATATTTTTTACCTCAATAACTTGAATGTGGCCATTAAACTGACTACTATGTTTTGTAATCAATGTACTGTACCTCCTCTAGTGTTTGACTTGTCATCTTTTTGGTGTTTCAGTTTTCAGACTCTGTGGCGCAACGGTAGCGCGTCTGACTCCAGATCAGAAGGTTGCGTGTTCAAATCACGTCAAGGTCAATGTTTCTGATACTCGTCAGTTTAATAGACAATGGTCAGACGGCATAGTGTTGTCTCTTTCATCAAAGGAAAATGGTCTCTGAATTACTGGACATGTGAATTATTAAACTGACTACTACAAATGTTTTTTAATCAATTTACCTCCTCCAGTGTTTGAGCTGTCACCTGTTTGGTGTTTCAGTTTTCAGACTCTGTGGCGCAACGGTAGCGCGTCTGACTCCAGATCAGAAGGTTGCGTGTTCAAATCACGTCAGGGTCAATATTTCTGTTGTCTAACTCTGTTTAATAGAACATGGTCAGACAGGATATGGTTGTTTCGTTCATTAAATGCTGGAGATTTTCTCAACTCAAGAACTGGAAAATGGCCCCTGGATTACGGGACAATAAAATGACTGGACTAGCAATTAAACTGAAATAATTAATAGCAAATTTAAATACATTTTTCACCTCAATAACTCGACAGTGGCCATTAAACTCCTCCAATATCTGACTTCTCTCTGGTTTCATACACAAGCACTCAGGCTCTGTGGCGCAACGGTAGCGCGTCTGACTCCAGATCAGAAGGTTGCGTGTTCAAATCACGTCAGGGTCAATGTTTCTGATACTCGTCAGTTTAATAGACAAAGGTCAGACAGGATAGGGTGGACTCTTTCATCAAAGGAAAATTGTCTCTGAATTACTGGACATGTAAACATGAGTTGTTCAACTGGCCATTACACTGACTACTAGAATTTATTTTAATCAATTTACCTCCTCCAGTGTTTGACTTGTCACCAGTTTGGTGAAACAGTTTTCAGACTCTGTGGCGCAACGGCAGCGCGTCTGACTCCAGATCAGAAGGTTGCGTGTTCAAATCACGTCAGGGTCAAATATTTTGTTGCTCAATCTCCATTTAATAGACGATGGTCAGACAGGATATGGTTGTCTCTTTCATCACATCCAGGGACTTTCTCAACTCAAGAACTGGTAAATGACCCCTGGATTACAGGACAATTAAATGAGTGAGCTAGCAATTTTAAATATATATATATTTTTTACCTCAAAAACTTGAACATGGCCATTAAACTGACTACTATGTTTTGTAATCAATGTACAGTACCTCCTCTAGTGTGTAACTTGTCGCCTGTTTAGTGTATCAGCTTTCAGACTCTGTGGTGCAACGGCAGCGCGTCTGACTCCAGATCAGAAGGTTGTGTGTTCAAATCACGTCAGGGTCATTATTTCTGATACTCTTCAGTTTAATAGACAATGGTCAGACGGGATAGGGTTGTCTCTTTCATTAAAGGAAAACGGTCCCTGAATTAATGGCCATGTAAACATGAGTTGTTCAACTGGCCATTAAACTGACAACTAGAATTTCTTTTAATCAATTTACCTCCTCCAGTGTTTGAGTTGCCATCAGTTTGGTAAACCAGTTTTCAGACTCTGTGGCGCAACGGCAGCGCGTCTGACTCCAGATCAGAAGGTTGCGTGTTCAAATCACGTCAGGGTCAAATGTTCTGTTCCTCAATCTCCGTTTAATAGAAGATGGTCAGACAGGATATGGTTGTCTCTTTCATCACATCCAGAGACTTTCTCAACTCAAGAACTGGTAAATGACCCCTGGATTACAGGACAATTAAATGAGTGAGCTAGCAATTTTAAATATATATATATATTTTTTACCTCAATAACTTTAACGTGGCCATTAAACTGACTACTATGTTTTATAATCAATGTACTGTACCTCCTCCGGTGTTTGAGTTGTCACCTGTTTGGTATTTCAATTTTCAGACTCTGTGGCGCAACGGTAGCGCGTCTGACTCCAGATCAGAAGGTTGCGTGTTCAAATCACGTCAGGGTCAATATTTCTGTTTGTCTAACTCTGTTCAATAGACGATGGTCAGACAGGATATGGTTTTATGCGCAGTCAGCGATTGCAGTGAGAACACAAAACAGAAAGAAAGGAAATAAAGCAGAGAAAGAAAAAAAGAAAGAAAGAAGGGAGGAACTAAGGAAGAAAGGAATGGAGTAGCCTAAACAAGAGCAGTAAACAAGGGAGGGAGAGTGAAAGACGGAAGGAAATAAAAAAGGAAAGAAGGAAAGGGATGGAAAAGGAAGCAAAAGAAAGAATGGAGGAAGGACATCAAGGCAGGAAAGAAGGAAACAAAAGAAGAAAACAAGGGAGGGATGAAGGAAGAAATTAACAGAAAAATTAGTCAAAGAAGGGAAAGAATTAAAAACAAACAAACACATAAATAATAAATGAAAGCAGGAAGAAGAAAATAAATAAATAAATAAGGCTGAGACTTACTGAGCATCCTGCAGACGCCCATCACAGTCTGGAAGACGGGGCTGGAGAAGCTGGCTCGGAGCCTCAGGGTAGTGCCGTTGGGCAGACCCAGCCTCAGGGGCTTGTGTTGGGGCACAAAGACCAGCCGGGCGTCAGCGTGGATGCCATATTTATCCAGAGTCCAGGTTGTTCGCAACAGCCACTTCTGCTTCTGTTCCCACCACAAGCCATGGTCTGACCAATCACGCGTTATCTCTGCAGAGGACAGACACAAAACAGATGTTGCTGCATTCTGAAACACAGTTAACATCCTTTAGTTTCAAGCTCTGATGTGTGATGTCTCTGGCTATCATCTTGATAATAAAAGTTATTTTCTCTGTCAATGTCCAGACATTTTTTCACCTCAAGAACTCAAAACTCAATAGCAAGAAAAGTCAATCTGGTTTTAGTTACGCCCCGTTTGACCCTTGAGGGCATTTTTCCTTTCAGCTGTTTCTTATTGTGGCATTCAACCTGCGATTAAATGAAATATTTTTTGGCAAATTATAGTTTATCACAAGATTAAATCAATACATTTTCTAATATTTTTTGACTCTATTTATGTTCAGTGTTGGTAGTTATCAATGTACATAGAGTAAAAAAATCATAATTTTTCAAATCATTATTTTTCTAATATTTTTTATTCTATGTGCAGCGGTGGTAATTATTCATCAAATCATTATTTTATATTTTATAATAATGTTTTACGCTATTAATGTGCAATAGGCAAGCACCATACTGGACTATACACACTGTAATGAACTGGAAACTATCAAACACGTACTGGTATAGATTGTATGATGATGAAAGATGGGAATTAATATCAGGACCACTTAGATAGATACTATAGATAGATACATAGATAGATAGATAGATAGATAGATAGTAACCGTATTGATCGGGAGGGAAATTCAAGTTTCCAGCATCACAGTTCCATAGTGCAAAAACATGTTAGTAAAAAGGCAGTAAAAAAGTTAGCAGTGCAAAGTACAAAAAAATATACCAGATATAAAAATACAAGGAGATGAAGAAAACTGTTAAAACTGAACATAGTGCAGGGTAACAACCGAGATACAGGACTATTAAAAAAGTGAATATAGTGCAAAAAGTGATATAGTGCTGAATAATAAAATATAGGAGATATACAGTAGAGACCAGGGGATTAAGAAAAGTCAAATATGGAATATAATGTGGGATGAAAAGTGAGGTAGAGAGTTTTTTAAAAATGGACTAAAGTGCAGAATAAAGCTGTACATCATTGGTATAATACAGTAAAAAACTGTCTATAAATGTGCAGAGTAGAGCTGTTGGTGGGGTGCAGTATTAAAAAAGTAGCTTAGTCAGGGTCGAAAATTAAATTTTTTCCTCACGTGTCACTGTGGCAGGTCACTGAACATTTCTACCGGCCACTCAATTTATTTGTATGCCACTCCTGAAATCTACGTAGAACACTGTAGATTAGTTAACACTGAGTCAGTGGTACCAGACACTAACAAATATGGAATATATTATGTAACCTTAATCTAATCCCTGACTATTTTTAACTCAGGAATTGCCTTTTAAAAATAATATTTCTTAATATAAGGCTGTCCTATCTGCCATGGTGGTAGATAGGGTGACGCGATATATAGGTATGACAATAACTATGATAATATTGTATAAATAATTCAACGCCTCTTAAATCATTTTATATATACAGTTATGGTTACGAACTCTCTCTACCTCCCTACACTTGGGTGTACTGAAATTAATTTGTCAAAAAATAGACAAAACGCACAATAAACAAAGAATTTCACTGGTAGCTCTTTTTTTTCAAATTTTCTATAGATATCTGAATAATAACTTTATCATGAATTATATTGGCCACAATAATTGTGTTGTGAAAATCTGATATTGTGACACTAAACTTGATGGAAAAAACTAAACTTGATGGAAAAACACAATATTACTTTGGGGAATCAGTTTGGAAAGACATCATGGGAAGTACGCAATCTTCTACTAAATAACAGAAACAATATAGAGATATAGTTTTTCCCCCTGCCAATCTACTGCTACACACTACTCCAGTCCAATAGATGGCGGTAATGTACCTATAACATGGTTTATAAACCACCATTAACAGTCAAAGCAGACACTTTACATCTCTCTCTCTCTTGCAGTCCACAGACAGACCTCAGGTGACCTCCTAACCATTGTTTTACTGGCTCTAAATACTGTATTATCAACTCACCCTGCTATCCCATCACCAGTAATAGATACTTACAGGACCAGTCTCACTTCAAAGCGTCACAGACTCTGTGGCGCAACGGCAGCGCGTCTGACTCCAGATCAGAAGGTTGCGTGTTCAAATCACGTCAGGGTCAATGTTTGTTCTTGCTTATGCGAGCTAAGTTATTATGATTTTATATGCTATTTAGGCCTTTTAAAGTAAACTATCCATTCTATGTGGTTACTGAACAATAATGTTACTTTAATCATAGACAATAGAGGCCTCTGTTCCACTGTTCAGGAAACTGACCATTCTCTCAGTTTATGACATAAATATTCATCAGATATGTGTGTTTATATATAAATATATGTTCTTGCCTTCTTCTTTACCATTCATCGTTTAGCAACTTCTTTAAATCTAATTTTCAAATTTATTCACATAATACTAGACAGGTTAATCATCTTCACCTGGACATGGCCAGTACTCCCTCAGATATCGTGGTGTACAAATACGGAACACCAAAATTCATGTTATCAACAGCTCGTTATCCTTAGCAGATTTTAAAAGGAAATTATCATCACATTTAATTCATGATGTCTAATTATCTTTGGATATGTTTAGATATATTTTCTTTTTTTCTGTACTGTTTTTTGTATGTATTTCATTGTTTTTATTGGATTGTTTTCCACTGTTTGGTTGGTTTTTCTGCACATTTTGTGTACTTCTCATTGTTGTTTAACGTTTATTGTATTTTTAAAATATGTTAGTTTAGATCTTTCTTCCTTTTTTGTTAATGTTTTTTTTCTCTCCTGGGGTTGGAGGGAGGTCCTTTGTATAAGCCTGTGGCTTCCTGACCTCTCCTGACACATTTCTTGTTTTTTTTTATTGACTGGATTTTGTGCAGTTTTATTTATATATGTACAAATAAAAAAAAAAGAAATTAAAAAAAAGGAGGACAAAGGAGGATGTCTGCAGGACAGATAATAATGCACACAGTGCACTTTCATAGACTAAGCTACTTTATTAATTCTGCACACCACCAACAGCTCTACTCTGCACATTTATAGACTGTTTTTACTGTATTATACCAATAAATGTACAGCTTTATTCTGTACTTTAGTACATTTTTTTTAAAACTCTGTACTTCAGTTCTCATCCCACATTATATTCCATATTTGACATTTCTTTATCCCCTGGTCTCTACTGTATATCTCCTATATGTTATTATTCAGCGCGCACTATATCACTTTTTGCACTATATTCACTTTTTTAATAGTCGTGTATCACAGCTGTTACCCTGCACTATATTCAGTTTTAAAAGTTTTTCTTCATCTCCTTGTATTTTTATATCTGGTATATATTTTTTGTACTTTTTACTTTTCACTACTCACTTTTTTACTGCCTTTTTATCACGTTTTGCACTATTGAACTGTGATGCTGGAAACTTGAATTTCCCTCCCGATCAATAAAGTTACTATCTATCTATCTATCTATCTATCTATCTATCTATCTATCTATCTATCTATCTATCTACAGTCTGTTACTTTGACAGTTTGGGGGTTGTCTTGTTCATCACAGTGGACAGACAGGCGCTCTGTGTTGAACAATACAATATTGTAAATATAAAAGGCGTTTTCAGTCCAAAATGGCGGCAGCGGCTGTTGTCAAAAAAACACAGGAGTTGCATCTTTTGCTTCTACTCTTTGCTGCTACTACCGGACACCAGGACAAACGTTATGATTAGTGATGATCACTAATAAATGTTACCCCCAAAACGTAGTCTGGCTGCCTGTTAAACCTAAATGTCTAGTTTTACATTTCTACACTTGTTAAATACTGAATATGTGCAGATGTGGACTTGCCGGAAACCACCTCCAGGTTATATTGGTCCTTCCACTTATTACCAGACTCTGTGGCGCAACGGTAGCGCGTCTGACTCCAGATCAGAAGGTTGCGTGTTCAAATCACGTCAGGGTCAAATATTTCTGTTCCTGAAACTGGTCGGAAATTAAAGAGTTATACTGTAACTTTGAAGGTTACAAGACCTCAAGAACTGGAGAGTGGCCTCTGTTATTAAATAATAAGGTGATTCAACTAGCAATTAAACTGAGTTTGAAACAAATTCAATTCAATCTATTTTTATATAGCGTCAAATCATTACAGAAGTTATCTTGAGACGCTTTATATATAGAGCAGGTCTTAGACCGTACACCATAGTTTAGAGACCCAACAAGAGATCCCACCAAGCGCACTGTGGCCAGGAAAAACTCCCCGTTTAGCGGGAAGAAACCTGATTACCAAATACCAGCAATTTAAAAATAAAACAGTAGTGGAGAGAAGGAATAAGGAAGTAAACCTTTTAAATGTCTGTGATATGTATTGTCAAGTGCTTTTGGCTCGTCTTGTAGCTATGAAAACATTTTAAACCATTAACAATTTCAAATACTATATGGACAGACTTATTGGATAAGATTCGCCAACAGTATTTCATTTTGAAAATTAAGAATTATCAGGTACATTTGCTTGTCGTGTACATTTCAAGATCAGAACTTAGTTTAATAACAGAAAGTAATGACATGTAGGTTATGCAAAAAGTCAGGATAGGACAGCATGTTTATGCTGAGGATGGTTATAGCTTGGTATAAAAAGGTATAACTAGATCCTTAAAGAAAAATTATTAAAAGCACATTCTGGGCAAACAGAGTATAGTGTATATGTTACTTAACTGATGCATGAATGATGATTTAAAGTTCCCATATCATGCTCTTTTTCAGGTTCATACTTGTATTTTGTGTTTCTACAAGAACATGTTTACATGCTATAATGGTCCAAAAAGACATTATTTACCTCGCACTGTCTGCCTGAATATACCTGTATTTACCCTCTGTCTAAAATGCTCCGTTTTTAGTGCATTTCAATGGAATTGCAACGGAATTGCAACGAATTGCGTTGCTAGGCAACAGTTTGGGTCTACGTTTACTTCCCGTCAGCTGATGTTATTTACATACACTGCAACAGGAAATAAACTGGGACACATTTAGAATATTTACATTTAAAACCGTGTAATGATCTAAATATTGTATATTTGTACACCTGTTATATCAGAAATGGACAGAAATCCTAACGGCTTGTTTCAAACGCGCAATTTCTGAATATGGGGTGTGTGTATTTCTCCATACATTGAGCGTTTTGATAGTTTAACAGTATTTATATAGCACTTTAACCTGCTTTATAACGTAAAAGAACTGAAAATCCCACTTTTTACAATATGTGACCTTTAATGCATGCAGGATGTACTGTGAAATCCTGTTAAAGTGTTACCTATACACTGTGTGTGAATTCTTGCGTGTCCATTCAAATGATGTAACTATTTTTAGTCTGAGAGAAAGATTGACACAAACACAGACAGACAGACAGACAGTGACCTACGTGTCTTTTCCACCAGCATCAGGATGACCCCTCCGACGTGGAGGTCAGAGGCCACGCTGAGGGTGACAGGTGGCGCGTCCGACCCCAGGTCGTCCACTGTGACTGACAGATCCCACGACGCCATGCTGGGAGAGAGAGGTCTGGCAGAGCAGAGCAGACAAGAAGAAAGCAGGAAAGACAAACATGGGAGAGAGTGACTGATAGATTTAGTAACACTGGCAAACTGATAACCACTTGTTATGAAAAGCTGCTCAACAAATGCTCTTTAAATGATTTATTATGTGTGACAAATGCCATTTTGTGTGTTTTTGTTTAGCGCAAATGTGTGACAGCTCAGACAAAGCAGTCAAGGACAAGAAGAAGATGACTTATAATTAATCAGTGACTCTTTCATCTGTTTTTCCACCACCTTGATTAAACTACCATCACCATTTCTTCAGGTCTGACATGACACAATGCTCAGATATATCACTCAATAATTGAGTGTTTTAGCAATTATTATTTTAGGGACCTATATATGTCACGAGTGAGAAATTATGCACTTAGATGCATTAATAATTTGTTAAAATGCCTGAAGAAAACATTTAAAAACTCTCTAAAACAAGATCCCATTTCAGAATCACATTACATGCAAAAATGAAAAATGAAAGACAATTTCAGTTCTACTACATATCAGTGTGTTCTGGAATATTTCACATCAGCGCATAAAAATACCTTCATAATTCATTTTTTAAGAAGCATAAAACTGCAGTGAAAATCTATAACTGTGCACTTTCAAGACGTGTGACAGAACAGGATAGATTTGACAATAAAAATCCTGCTTCGAGTTTTACAGAATATTTCAGATATTAGAGAGGACAGATGACCTGTCAATCATACTTCAGCCAATCAACTGTGAGAAAAAAAGACTTTAACTAATGGTTCAATATCACATGATACTGAGTAACACACACACTGGATGTGTGATTCTGGCAACATGTCCAGTTTGATGAGCACTTCCTGTTTCTATCTATCACCAGGGTCACACACTTCCGCTTTCTGACCCGCCCAAGTGGAGAAGTTCATCCAACACCAATACAGAGACCCACTGCATGTGTAAGCCCACCTTAAATATATTACATTTAAGGCTTAAAACATGTGTCTTTGCCTCTGTATTTTCAAAGTCTAATAACACAGACATTGGCATAACAATGACTAGATGACATGCCGGCACTCCTTGAGGCCTAAACTTTTTTTATCTGCCTGTTTCTGAATATAAGTTCTGATCTGTGAACAGTTCACATCTTACATTATACTTCGTCGAGTGATGTGACCTCATAAATGACCCCACATCTGTATATTTAATACAGAAGCCTCACACGCTCACATGATGCCTTAACGCTCTCTCTGTCCTTATACTTTCTCCCTTTCTCTCACGTCACACACACACACTTTGAAAGACAATACCGTCAGTCTCCTCTGTCCAAGGTTTTCAGAAATGGAAACTGGGGGGGATCTTTGTACCTCTGTCAGATCTCTGAAGAAGTTTCCCAGGTTTTCTGTGAAAATGTGCAGCAGTTTCTCCTCTCTCGGGCTGGGCCGGTTGTGGTCTTGTGTAGCTTTTGTCTGCGCCTACTTGTGTCACTTCTGTCGAGAAAGGTTGTTCCTTTTTTTGTCAGTTTCCGCCAGGCGGAAATGTGAAAAGGGTTCAAGTTTTGAGTGACAGACTGAGTGATGCATATAAGGCTATGTATGTGTGCGTGTGTGTACAGCCTATGTGAGAGGCTGGATATGAGATATTAAATGGACAGACAACATATTATCCATATCCTTCTCCTGTCTTTTTATTTCTCCTCCCTACAATACATTATTTAGTGATCATAATTTGTGTGTTGAAAGATCAGTAATGAATGAGTGGTGTTAGGTTGAGAGTCAAGGATGCTAAATTTTAGTTGCAGCTTTTGATGACGTGTCAGATGCAAAGTAAAGTGTGAATAGGCAAAGGCTTAGTTATGAGCGCCTATTAACTTGTAATTTCCTTCTTAAAGTGACAGCAGGTTTAATGCTCTACTATACAGCATAGCCTAATAGTAATAATAATTTGGTTAATTTAAAACAGCTACACATAAACTTCCTGTCTATGGAACAAGTCCAGATTATTTTAAGATAAGATAAAATAAGATATTCCTTTATTAGTCCTGCAGTGGGGAAATTTGCAGTGTACAGCAGCAAAGGGGATAGTGCAAAAACAAGATGCATCAGCTTACACAGTAAAAAAAAAGAGCTAAAAAAAGAGTAACAAAATATGAACCATTTAAATAGAAGGAAGTATAAAAATAGGAGCAGTATATATAGTATTAACAATAAACAGACTATTAACAAAATTGCACAAGTGGAAAATTATATCTTAATGTCGTCACTGATTAATTAGCTCTCTGGTTTGTTTTGGGGAAAAATAATTCTACCTTTAAATAATGAACTAACCTTAACATGACCAAATGTTTCTGTCATTCAGCTGTACCATCCTCTAGGGGGCAGCAGACCATAGAATAATGTTGCCTTCAGGGGGGGTATGTTTTCGTGGTGTTATGATTGGGCAAAAACAATCTGCATATGAAAACTAACCACACTATCCTTCAACCAAATGAAATTACGTGATATGTAGGCTATATGTGAAATCAAGTACAGTGTGTCTGCTCTTGCAATGCCCAAACAATGCAAGTCTGAGCAAACTCTCCTTGTTACAACTGCTGTATTTACTAGCTCTTTCGGTCGGCAGATGAGCCCTCATCTTGTAATTCCAATATTTCCGACAGTCTTTGAAGGGGGCGTAAACTTGTAGTCGTTGGCTTCGGCTTCATCTGATGATGGGAAGTCCGGCTCTTTTTAGTGAGCCAGATCATTTGGCTCAGCTCACCAAGAAGATCCGGCTCTTTCGGCTCCCAAACGGCTCTTCATTTTACCACTTCTGCCTTTTTATAATTCAGCCAAAATTCCGCGCTGTTTTGACCTATGATAAGTAATTGTGCACATATATCACTTAAATTATTCAATATAATTATACTAAACCTTCTAATTTCCAGAATACCATAATTTTACATGCTGCTTCGTTTCCGACTGTCACTCATCTTGTCTGCTATTCGATCACCGCACTCCTCTCTCTCTTTTGCTCCTCCTCTCCCTCCTGCTGTGTACCTGTAGACCGTCAGCACTCCGTGCATCCCCGCCCCTCCCTGCTCGATCGTATTATCCTTGTCTGTTATCCCGATTGGTCCCACGGACGTCATTAACACAATATTCAGTCACAGTCAGTGCATGGAGTGCCCGTGGTGTGTAGAAGATCATCCTATCATTCTGCTTTGAATTAATTAAAGAAAAAAAAAGAAGAAAAAAACGACTCTCGGACGGGAGCCGGCTCTTATCGTTCACTTATAAGAGCCGGCTCTTATCGTTCACTTATAAGAGCCGGCTCTTATCGTTCACTTATAAGAGCCGGCTCTTTGAACCGGCTCGTTCGTAACGACACATCACTAATGTCATCTGAGTCGGGGGGTTTACACTCAGTGTCACATTTAAAATTACAGCAGCGCTGCTCACTTTGTAGCGTACTCTTTTGAATAGTATTAATAAAATGTCTAAATACCAACATGGATATGGCACTAACGCTTATTGACGTTTTAAAGTTTGTTGTTTAAGCGACAACAAACTGGGCACCCCTTTGAAAATGGTACATTCCACATCTGACCGTCCAAAACAAAGATGGCACATGATATGAACTTTAACTAACGTGTCTTCAAGGCGAAAACGAAACCTTACAACCACCGTGTGACTGAAACTGATCCCTGAGGCTGTAGTATAACGACCCGTAGTCATGGCACTGCAGATATCAGCTCTACTCTCACATGTCAGAGCCCCTCTGTGCACCCTGCTCCGTGCTGACTTCCAGGGTGTCAAGTTCAAACACGTGTTGAGTCCTGGACGCCTCCAGCTGGGAGCGAAGCCAGCAACAAGTCCTAGTCCTGTCCGCGGCCATATTAAAGCTGTGAAGTTGTCAACGACAGCAGCAGCAGCAGCAGGTCTGTGGAGGTCCAGCCAGGTGAAGGTGTCCTCCTCCTCATCCCGAGGGAGGAGAGGTTGGCTGGGTCAGGTAGCCCTCTGTGGTGCCGCCCTCCTGGGAGTGAGCACCGGCGCGCTGCTCCAGTCTCTCCACACCGGAACAGTCACCGCCATGGACCGGAAAGTTAACCTGAACTCCGCTGAGGGAGACTGGAAGGAGACCAAGGGTGAGACTGTTCAACCAAGAGGCCGAGAGGAGTTTAATTAGATTTTTACAATATAGCCACAATTAAACCCTGAACTGTTCTTTGTCGACAAATGAAAGAGAAACATGTGTGCTGTCACTTGACCAAAGCACCTGCCCAGCTGTTAGTAGTCACTGGTTGACATATAGATTATAGATGAGACTACCTCAGTTGTCACAAGACTAAAAGTAGCGACCCTATATGTCAGGGGTCAGCAACCTGTGGCTCTTCAGCCCCTCTCCAGTGGCTCCCTGTGGATTTATAAAAATGGAAATGAATAACTGAACATTTTCATTTTTATTTATCATCGTTGTAGGTCTATGGTACGACAGAGCATTAGGGCCACATTGAGGAAAATAAATAAATCTGAGATTTCGAGAATAAAGTCATAGTTTACGCGAAAAAAAGTCGTAGTATTACGAGAAGAAATTCATAATAGTACGAGAATAAAGTCATAGTATTATGATAATAAAGTCAGAAGTTTACGAGAAAAAAAGTCATAATATTATGAGAATAAAGTCAGAAGTTTACGAGAAAAAAAGTCGTAATATTACGAGAATAAAGTCATAATAATACGAGAATAAAGTCATAGGTTTAAAAGAAAAAAATCGTAATATTATGATAATAAAGTCAAGTTTCCGAGAAAAAAAAGTTGTAATATTATGATAATAAAGTCAGAAGTTTACGAGAAAAAAGTCGTAATATTATGAGAATAAAGTCAGAAGTTTACGAGAAAAAAAGTCGTAATATTATGAGAATAAAGTCATAATATTACGAGAATAAATTCATAGGTTAAAAAAAGTCGTAATATTATGATAATAAAGTCAGAAGTTTACGAGAAAAAAGTCGTAATATTATGAGAATAAAGTCAGAAGTTTACGAGAAAAAAAAGTCGTAATATGAGAATAAAGTCAGAAGTTTACGAGAAAAAAAGTCGTAATATTATGAGAATAAAGTCAGAAGTTTACGAGAAAAAAAAGTCGTAATATTATGAGAATAAAGTAAAAAATGTACGAGAAAAAAGTCGTAAGATTATGAGAATAAAGTCAGAAGTTTACGAGAAAAAAGCCATAGTATTATGAGAATAAAGTCAGAAGTTTACGAGAAAAAAAAAGTCGTAATATTATGATAATAAAGACAGAAGTTTACGAGAAAAAAAGTCGTAATATTATGAGAATAAAGTCAGTAGTTTACGAGAAAAAAAAAGTCGTAATATTATGAGAATAAAGTCAGAAGTTTACGAGAAAAAAAAGTCGTAATATTATGAGAATAAAGTCAGTAGTTTACGAGAAAAAAGTCGTAATATGAGAATAAAGTCAGAAGTTTCAGAGAAAAAAAAGTCATAATATTATGAGAACAAAGTCATAATATTATAAAGTAGTCATTTTTACGTGTTATTTTCTTTTTTTCTCATAACACATTGAGAGCCTTGAAGGAGGTAATAACCTCCTTGGCCCAAGGCCATTGGCCTTGGCAGAGGTAACAAACAAACCAACACCGGTGAAAACATCAAGGCCCTTGGCCTTGGTGGAGGTAATAAATCAATAGATATTAATATGAAATGAAGAAAAGCAAGCAAGTTATTGAGTTTGAGAAGCTGCGACTGCAAATATTTGGTGCTTATAATAAATAAATGAGTCATGCAGTAAATCTGAAATCACTATTGACTTAACACTTCAGCCCTAAAGTACCTTCTATGATATTATATATACTGTAAGCTTATGAGATGTCTTGCTGTCTTCATAAAGTAAATCTGTACTTCAACAAACTTGAACTTGAGCGCAAAATCTGCTCAAAGACCATGAAGTACTTTCAGTGTATTATAATCTCCTAGTACACCACACTGTTCATTAGGTGGGTATACATGAGCTATTTTATCTTATTCTTCATGAAGCTTTTCTTCAGTCTGGTACACCAAAAATACCATGTTTCTCTGTTCCTTAACATTAATACATATTAAACATAATCTATGTTATATATCTAGCTAACATATTTACTGTTTGTCCTCCTTCTCCATTGTCTCTCTCAGACTCCTTGCTGTCCATGTCTGTGAAGGACAGGCGTCAGCACTACAGGACGTCTAACTCCGTGCCACTGGACGACGTCTCAGTGTGGACTCCCACTGCAGGTCAGACACCCAACATCAGTCAACGTCACTGTGAGGTTCAGTCAGGGTTGGGTGGTGGTGCTGGTGAGACTTTACCGGAGAGATGCAGCAAGACATGAATACTTCTACTAGTGTTATCAGATATTCATCACATCAAGAGCATTTCCAAATTATGAGCAACTTTTTTAGCGCTTAGGCATTGGAAGCACCTCATGCAAAATGTAATATAGTCATATGTAATGTATAGGGCTGTCCCAAAATACCATTTTTGGGTTCAAAGCTTCGATGAGAAATATTCGAAGGTATTCGAAGCTTCGCGGTGCGACGCAGGGCAGCAGGCTGACATGTTCTTCTGTCTGTCTGTCTCCATCTCCCTTGTTTCAGTGCTCGGGACAGCGCCGCTGCTGCACTACTGTGCTTTATACTTTTGCTTTCAAGCCACCAAAACCTGAACTTTACCATGTACCTGAACCTGCCTGTAAGCCTGTATATACACCTTCATTGTGTGGCAATAAATCATTGAATGGTGCCAGTCTGAGTGCATGAACAAATATATCCAGTTAAGTAGGTTTATATCTCAGTTTTGTACCTGAATCTATAAAATGGGTGTTGAAATCAATTTGAAATGTATGTCCAGAGTAGACCAGGGTATATTCAACATAAAGTCTTTTCACTGTAAATGAGAATAGAATAGCAGCAGTGTACAAGTATAGGGGCAAACAACCAAAACACATTCCTTGTGCCAGTTTACCAGGTAAATACAACTGATCCTGAGAGTGAATGTACTGTATGTGTGTGTGTGTGTCTCATTATCAGGTGGTTCTGGAAAACCTCTCTATCAGAGGAATGAAAAGTTGGACCAGAAGATTTCCCTCTACAGCGGCGACATCACCAAGCTGGAGATAGACGCTATCGTCAATGCAGGTATGCGTGTGTAAATGAGTGTTTCAGTGTGTAGATTAGTCATCCAGCATGGTCACCAGTTATCTGCGTTCACACATGATGAAATAAAATGAAAAACAAGATAAAACGTAATTTTATTTCCTCTATTTTGCAACAAAAGTAAGTTAGTATTCAGCAGGGAAAGTAGAAACACCTGCACAAGAACAATGTGGAGAAGAACACAAACCAGATGGGAATATGAGAAGGGACAATGGATTAAAGAAGTCTGTTTGTGCGTCAATGTGAATGTACTGTATATTAATTCAGCAACTACGACGGTGGTTTGTGCTCATTACGGGTATGATGTATTTCTTAGTGTGTGGGTGGGACAGCTGCAAGCTTTTTTATGGATACCAACAGGTTTGTACTCTGAAGTTTTCTCTACTGTAGTCCGTGTACATACAGTTCATAAGAAAACAAGAACAACAAAAGGGAGTAGAATCGTCACGACTGCTGACCGGCTCCCTGGAAACTTCAAAAGTAGGCAAAGCAACTTGAAAGCAGCGCTAGCGTTTGTGTGAAGTCTCAGTACTGACCAAATTACGGATAAACTGCATTGAAATGGAACTGTGTGAAATAACTAGTCTTGAATTTAATACCAACTTGGGCTGTCGTTGTGAAGGAATCGCCCCTGCGGTGATAATGATTGGCTCAACAGCTCCTGATTTATCCTGATTTTAGCGCTACATACTGTAAATAAGCTTTATTGCGAGGCTGTTAATTGTTAAATGCAGAACACAGAAGTCCAATGAGGTGCAGCTTAGACGCTTCGGTTACGTCTGGTTGCTATGATACAGAATATCTGCAGGAGTGAAAATGTTGGCACAAGGTGGAGTGTTTGCTCTGGATGAAGGGAAGGCCGAAGCATGTAGGGAGAGAGGACGGACCTGCCGGTTTATGTTTATTAATTTCTCCTCCTTTTTGTTGTTTTTCAGCACTTGTAGCCTGTGTAGGATGTGATGGTTGGTCTTTATGGTAATTGTCCCGCCCTCCTCCACTGTGATTGGACGGTTGGGTAAAAAGTAACAGTGGTGAGCGTAGCGTTTTACTCAGCGTTTAACATTTTTCAACTCTCAGCGACCAGAAAAAAACACCAAACGTGCAGCGCTCAGCGCAGAATAGACGCTCAGCACCTCGTCACGCAGGTGGTGTTTGTAGCAAAGCTTAAAAAAGCGCGATCCCATTGCAAAGAATTAAAAAACGAAAAAACTTGAACATAGCGGTTGTGGCGGTTACTTGCCATCCCCTGTGGTTGGCTTGTCAATAGCGTTAATTATTCTAATTTACAATTCTCATACAATTCTCATGAACACACGCTCATTTACGCACAGGCCGCATTCATCAAGTTTACCCAGGTCATTTACACAGTTATCTGAAGTTACAGAGTGCCCTCGTATGAGCCCACGGTACGAAAAAAAATAAGGAAAGTTAAGACAAGAACACGAGCGTCCCTGCACACCACACTCATTGTTTTTTTTGTCCTGTTTATGAAGTATACCCGAGACATTTGTTTTGGGGACACTACATCTGTTATCATGACCAAACAAAAGATTTTTTGCATGAACTGGTTACTGCTGCAACCTATGATTATTTTAATTATCAGTTAATTTGTTCAAAGATCAAAAGATCTATCAAAGATATTCAGTTTCAAATAAAAAGTGTTGGCCATATTTGCTTTGTTTAAACAACTTATAAAAGTTAGTTAATTTGTGATCAGAATTGTTGCCAAATAATCTTCTGTCAATTGATATATTGATTAATTGTCTCAGCTGATGTGAACACATGCTAAAATAAAAATAAAAGAATTGAGTTCATTCATTTCATTATTTTTAACATGGTGAAAAAACCTTTTGAAATGCTCTGCTGCAGACCATAAGAAAATGTAATTGTAATTTACGTAAGTGATTTGGCTAGTGTAATAGAAAAGTCCCCTATCCCTGGTATAAGACTCCCCCATAAGGAGGTGAAATGCCGATGACCTGCTACTGCAGATCCTGGACCTGCTGGAGCAGTCAGACCTGGGCCCCGACAGTAAACCCCCAACAGACCAAAATAATGATTTTCTAAAAAAAGATCCAGATCTCAGAATCCAAAGTTCTTAGTTGGTACAAAACATGTCGATGCACACACACACACACACACACACACACACACACACACACACACACACACACACACACACACACACACACACACACGCACATACACACACACACATACACACACAAACACAAACACAAACACACACACACACTATTACCTAGGTTTAATAATAAGTTCAACTGGACATTTTAATGAGGCAGTTCATGAGCTGAGAGAGAAAACACGCAGGGCCTTCTATGCCATTAAGAAAAATGTCGAAACCGAAATACCAATTCTAATTTGTTATTGAACCGATTGCACTCTCTGGCAGCGAGGTGTGGGGTCCACTTACAAAACAAGACTTCACTCAGTGGGATAAACACCCCGTTGAGATGCTGCATGCAGAGTCTCCTACACGTCCAGAGAAAAACTACAAATAATGCATGCAGGACAGAGTTAGGCCAATATCCACTACTAATAAAATATACAAAAAAAAGATCAATTAAGTTTTGGACACATCTAAATCATAGTGACCCCCTCTCATATCATTATCAAGCCCTGCAGTGGCAAGAGAGCTGGTCCTGAGGCTGAGTTCACCAACCAGCTCCACCAACACACCAAGGCCTCATATTGATCCACCAATTAGACTCAGACAAAACAGAAATACATCACCTAGTTGCAAACACAAACAAAGGCACAGAGCAAAATGCAATGCTATCTGGCTCTAAATCGACAGTACACTATAGCAGACTATTTGATGGTAATCGATCTAGAATTAAAAAGAACCTTGACGAAGTACAGACTGAGTGAGCGCAGTCTCGCCATAGAAAAGGGACGATGCAGGAAAACCTTCATCCCTGTAGAGCAAAGACTCTCACTGCACCCTTATGGCACGTTTCCCCCGCAAGGGGTCGTCAAAGCTTAACGGGAGTCGTAAGGCCTACTTGATTTTAAGGGGTGTAAGACAACTTTTTTAACAACATACAGTTGGCCTATATCTCAGCATTTCATTCATTTTTGTGAGGAAAACTAAATTAAATTGTTATTTTTAAAGTTTGGATTATTATTCAGAAGAAGAAGAAGAAGACATACTTTATTGATCCCTGAAGGGAAATTCAGTTTATCCACTCTGTTGTTAGTTTACATTATTTAAGGTATAAACTTAAAATCTCACAGGATGAATGACCTGAACACCAGTTATATTCAGCCTCGTCCTGCATTAGAAAAGTACACAGTTAAAACAACCAAAGAGCTAATAGAACAATGGCCAAGCGTCAGGGAGAAGAAAACCCTGAATTTGTCAAAAAAGAAGCCTATTAAGCATGTATGATTGTTAAAAAAAAAAAAAAAATACATAATACAGAAAAAAATTGTATTAAAAGTTCCTCAAAATAACAGGAACACTCATCTCTGATGCAACATTCACAGGAAATAATCTGCTCAAAAGGCATCCAAATCACTCCTTTTACCCAAACTTCCTGCAGTTATTGCGTTCACTATTTGGATTAATTGAACAGTTTATCAGCTGTTCTGTACTGTTATTGTTGTACAATGAATATGATATGAAATATCCATAAAATATTAGTCAGGGGTCGTCAGTTTACTCAATGATAGAAAAGTGGTCCCTTAAAGGAAAAGGTTGTGAACCGCTGATCTAATCTAATGAGTCATATGATCTATATACACCTTCTAAAGACAGGCTACTCACACTTCCTCCCATCAGTTGTTGTTTTCCAGTAGGATTAGAGCCGTTTCCAGTGACCATTAGATGGAGCCAAAAGCCAGCTCATTCACTGAAGACCTATTCCCACGAGGCTGTTTGGGCATTTGGGGGAAATTTAATCGGCGTCTTGGCACAGACGGTGCATCAGGGGGAGAGAGATGAATGCAGGCCAGCACGCCTAAATGATGCTTGATGATGAGGCTTTAGCAGAAAATGACAGATCTTCATTGGCAGCTGACTGTCAGCAGGTGTGCGCCGTGCCAGCATCCAGTGAATATGTTGATCTTTCACTCTCATTTATGGCATTACTGCCTGTGCTTGGGAGCAATCGTGCATCTGCCTGCAAATGTTAAAGTAATTACGAGTGTGTATATACAGTAAGTAATTGTAATTTGTCTCTCGTGTGCCCGTATAGGCGACTTTGTGTGTTTTTACAAGAGCTTTTTACAGAGTCGCCCCATGCAAAGTAGCGGGGAATTAACAGGAGGAAACAGCTAGTAAAGTGTCATTTAGCAGAGAGGACGAAGGCAAGGTGAGGGAGGGAGACTGAAAAAACACACAACAACGCCAGAGGAAACATGACTGAGAGACGGAGCGTGAGAGAGAGTCAGCACGCCGACTCACAAAAAGCGAGGGGAGAGTCTGGAGGAGTGAACAGAAGAGGATGAAAGAGAGGTAGGGAGAGGACACAGGCTAGTATTTAAATCTCCGACTGCATTGCCATGGCAACAAGCAGGTACAGGGTACCCACAAAAGGGGGTTTGGGCAGCAGATCATCCTTTTTTCTGTTTGTTTGACTGACTGGCCGGCCAGCTGACTGTCTCCGTAGTCATTTTGTCGACTAAGCGGCTGACCTTTTCATTCGATGACTAACTGACTGACTAAGAGGCTTTCAGCGATGTCAGTCGCACTTAAAGAGATATGACATTAAAATAAACGAGAGAAGCCAACAGACATCCAGGGACAAGAGGACAATTAGAAAAGAGACAGTTAGTTACGCTCATTTAGAAAATCGCTCACAAGCTTATTCTCCTGTTGCCGATCGAAGAGTGAAGCGTTTTTAGAAAGCAGCCAAATCAGCGCCTGTGGTTTTTGACATGTGGAGGGGAGTATTGTGGATTTTTTTCTCTGGCTGCTATGAGAGGCCTTGAAGAATCGTTTAGCCTGTAACGCAGCAAACATTCAATAGAAGCCAACTGCGCCCAATTATACGCTATACTGGCAGACTGGTGGGCTGGTTGGCTGGCTGGTGATGATGAGCAGTTGTCTGCAGACACACAAAAACACACATATATACGGCTGGGACGATACACCTATCTCCCGATTCAATACTATCACGATACTTTGGTGCCGATTCGATGTCTATTGCGGTTTTTAAGTATTGCGATTCAATATTATAATTTATTGCAATTTTTGTTAACTTTTTTACCACTATGAGACCATGAGAAAAAGTTAAATTATACACTTCTAGGGACTTTTACTTTGAAAGATATCTAAATAAATACAGTAAAAATGTTTGATATTCAGCATGTATGTAGTCAGAGATGCCCTGAAGTCAAATATATCAGTCATTGTCAGGCATTATTTATTAAATTTCTTCCATCAACCTAAAATTCAAAGAATAAAGACATTTACCTCAAAAATGTTATTTTCTTTTTAAATTATAAGGGAAATGTAATGTTTTATACTTCTGGTGAATATAATCCAATAAATCTTATTTCCATATTTGTATTTTGTATATAGTTCGCTTTGTTAACACCTTATTTTGAAAACTGGACGTAGTCACACGTGTATACTTCCGTTAACTTCACCAAGTCAGTTGCTAGCTCTCCCGTCAGCTCCGTTCACTTTATACATCCATGAACAGTTCCATCGTGGCTGTTTGAATGTATTTAACATAAATGTCAGTATATGGGTGCTCTACACGTCTGCGTCTGCTGATTTGATCACGGAGATGCAAGTGACGGCTGGCTCGACCGCACGTTACCAGTATACGATAACGTTCGCTGTCCATGACAGAGTTAGCATGCAGCTTTAGCCATCATGTCTTTTCCTGGTAATGTGTGAAACCCAAAGTGTTTCCATACTTTACTGTATGTGTAGTGTTTACCACGTTGGATTTAACATGTGAGAGTGCAGGCCTCCGACGTTTTCTACTTTCTCGTTTCGGCTCACTGCGGCCGGCTGCAGTTTGTTTGGTTTTTGACGGATACGTAACGGATATGACGTCACGTTACTCAGACTACAACAATAAAAGCGGTAACTTCCTTCTACCTCTGTATAGACTCAAATGAAGCAAATATATTGATTCTGGCATTAAAAAATCAATTTCAAAATCCTAAAACGAAATCGCGATACGTTGGTGAATCGATTTTTTTTCCCCCACCCCAACTAAGTAATATGCTGCTTCTCTTCCTTCCTTCCTTCCATCCTTCCATCCTTCCATCAGCCAGCACTGATTGATCAGGTAAAGAGGACGTTGCGGGGAGGCTGGGCGGCCGCTGTTTGTCGTTTGTGTCCCTCTTAGTAAAGATCGGATTTACAGTAACTCTCCACTCCTCCTCTTCTCCTCCTCTTCTCCTCCCCCTCCCTCCTTCCTTCCACACTTTTACAGCCCCTGGCTCCTGCCCACTCCTATAAAACACTACAAACATAAAAACCCACAAGCACTTAAGAGCCGTCCTGGTGAGGAGGAGGAGGAGGAGGAAGGGGGGAATATTGGGGGGGGGAGGAGACGGCGGGTAGAAACATCCTCCTCTTTACACCCCTCAATCACTCCGTCCGGAGGAGGAGAGAGATGGAGGGGAGGATATATTGTCTCTGATGGGTTAGCTGATTAAGATGGATTGCACAATGAAATGTCTTTGGAGTGATGAGTTCTTGGAGTGTGTGTGCGTGCGAGTGTGTGTGTGTGGATACGACGTCTCTGCAACTAACTTTGCATTAAAACCTTTTTTCAAATTGATTAAATGCAAATTTGCTTAGCTCTACTGAGCTGCATTTTCACTCTCAAAAGTTTTATTCCTCATTTCCATTTCAGCACTTACCCTCAGCGCGTTTGGCATTAAACGCCGTTCATTTTGGCCTTTTTTTTTCCAGCCTAGAATTTAAATTTAATTGAAAAAGATTTAAAAACTGGACATATACAGTAAGTTCTCTCTGTGTTTTTTGTGTAATTTTCTGGTGGAGCTAACTCCATGGGAGTAAATGCAGCGACAGAGTTGGCTGATAAATCTTTCAGGCTAGACTATAAAAAACTGTCCCTAAAATTAAGCCGTGCTCCGTCAAGTGATAACGAATATTCTGCTCCTATCTCCATCTTTAGAGCTTGAACCACTCCTCATCGTCACTATTTCTGCTTGCTGAGTGTCTGTGTGATTATATGGGACTGACACCTTTGCACAAATGTCTGGATGTATCGACAAGACTATTTACATCTGCATATTTACACCTGTGCACATTTACACCTGCCAGACAGCACGCATGAATGTGTGTGTGCGGTGTGATCGTGTCTGGAGGGGCGGTGCACGATGAGTGGTGTACGTTTGTGTTTTGAGGGCAGGTGTGCTCTCATGTTTGTGTGCGCATGAGATAGGGTCTCCCAGGTTTTCCTCTGCAGGTCATAGATAAAGCTGCTGGTTGGCACTGGAAACCCACTCACGAGGCAACAGCTGAGAGATACAAGATTAGAGCCAATAGTTTCCCTGGCCTGCAGGTGACAGACAGGACGTGAGAGAGTGTCTGTAGATAGACGGCACTGTAACTTCCTCACAGATAAGAAACCTAGAAAGAGAGCTGGATGGATGAGGGGATGGATAGCTTGGAGGAAAAAAAAGGTCAGAAAGTCATGAGGCAGGCGTAGCAACACTTTGTCTCACCTACAGATTCCACTGAAAGCGCCATTTAACCGTCAGCGTGGCATCAGTGTGACGCAGCCTTTTAAAAAGGTACAAAGACGAGCATTTCTTCCTAGAAGCCAAGCACAAAAAAGCTGGTAGTGACTAATGGCAGACTTGAAAAGCTTCGTGATTTTCACAGAATTAAAGTGTCACTTTGCAAATATGATAAAGTTATTTTTTATAAAATGGTCACTATATCCCGAGAGTAGTGCTTGAGACAGGTGATCTGAAAAATATCATGTTCCTCTGCCTCCCTAGAGCTTTTAATGGCATTTGCAAGTTTCTATCGTGCCCGAATCGAAACAACCGAGCTGGAGCCGGCCAGCGATATTACAAATCCTACTATAGCGAAGGCATGACTCGCCCTACTCTGCCTCTGATTGGCTTACCGTGATATTCTTACCCTAACACTAACCAGTCTCACTACTCATTAGGCGTGCTGCGGTACTCGGTGTTACAGGTGTTACACGGTGATCTGACATACACTATTACATTACGTACCCACCGTCGTTTTGCTTTTTTTTTATAGAAATAAAACCCATTTAGTTCATTTTGGCGTATCAGTGGCATGTTATCAATAGATACACTACAAACTGAAAGTGAATGCATCTGCTCCGTACGGAGTCTCAGCACAAAGTAGCAGGAGTCAGATTTCACACACACAGGACGAGGAAGAGTTGACAGACAAGACGATGGCGGAGGATTTGGTGTCAAAGCGAAAACCCGCGAAATTCCAGCTTTTTAAATGTGAATATTTTCCGGTTTCTTTACCCCTCTATCACAGTGAACTGAATATCTTTGCGTTGTGGACAAAACAAGACATTTGAGGACGTCATCTTGGGCTTTGGGCTTGGGCGTCACCATTTTCTGACATTTTGTAGACCAAACAACTAATCGATTAATTGAGAAAATAATCGGCAGATTAATCGGCAATGAAAATAATCGTTAGTTGCAGCTCTAGAAAAATGCAAATACATGTCACATTTAAGTAAACATAAAATACAGTAAATCAATCAATAAATAATAACATTCACATTTTTAAATTGCGTTGCTTCAGTAAAATACGTCAGCATAAAATCACAATTTGAACTGAATAAAGACTGTTATTCAGCAGCATTACTTCTGTTTACAGTCACATTTTCAACTCGCTCCTGTCAAGCAGTTTGTTTTTGGGAACTCTGCGGAAAGTTTTTCTGAGGATGTAAAAATTTTTCAGACTGTCTTCTCGGGCTCACCTTCTTTATAACGTCCTCTGACACACAGTGTTTCTTGACTGCTTGACAGATGTTTGACGACTGCCGTCGCTGGTTACTCCTGGTGCTTGAGTTGTCAGGTGATGGTTCCTCGCTGCCTCGCTCCAGTTGGTTTAGTGGCACAAACTGCTGTTGTGAACGCGTTACGACATTTAAATGTCTCGTCCTTGAACACGACTCCAATTTTTCACGTCTAATTTCAAACATTAGGGCTGCCAGCGATTATATTCATTATCAATTCATCTGCTGATTATTTTCTTGTTAATTGATTAGTAGTTTTGTCTGTAAAATTTCAGAAAATGTGGTGTAGTATTGTATTGCAGTGTAATGGGTATTATAACTAATGATTATTCTTATTGTTGATTAATCTGTTGATTATTTTCTTGATTAATCGATTAGTTGTTTGGTCTATAAAATGTCAAATGTCTTGTTTCGTCCACAACTCAAAGATATTCAGTTTACTGTCATAGAGGAGTAAAGAAACCAGAAAAATATTCACATTTAAGAAGCTGGAATCAGAAAAATTGTATTTCTTAAAAGCTCAAACCAATTAATCGATTGTCAAAATAGTTGGCGATTAATTTAATAGTTGACAACTAATCGATTAATCATCGCAGCTCTACTGTATAACGATAAAACTATTAATCGATTAGTCAAATTAATGGGCAACTATTTTGATAATCGTTTTGTTGTTTCAGGTGTTTTTCAAGCAAAAACACTAAATATTCTCTGATTCCAGCTTCTGAAATGTGAGGATTTACTCATTTTCTTTGTCATATTTAACAGAATTGAATGTCTTGATGTTAGTGGAGGTGGCACGCTGTGATAAAGTCTGATATAATCAGAGCTTCTTTGACATTATCTCACTTTATGTAAAGTGTAAAGATTCATCTGAAACCAATAAATCGTTAAAAAGTTGAATTTACTCATGCGGGAAAAAACTGAACTGAACAAACAGAATTTCTATCTTTTGTTGTTTATTGCTGAATCACTGAAGTGTTTTTTTGTTGAACTCTTTATTTTTGGTGAATATTATTGGGACTTGCATTTGATTATCATACACTTAATTCCTCAGATCCGCTTTGTTGGACCCAATCTGTCAAAATTCCATCAAGTTGCAGGAGAAAACTATGAGGAACTTATGTTACATTACTGAGCACCATTTGATGCCAATTACTCTGTTGTTCAAATGGTATCACATTTGTTGAAAAGCGCATTATGACTTGTTTAGGACTCGAAACTCAAAGTTTGGGACTTGAGTGCAAAGACTGGAGACTTACTTGTGACTTGCAAAACAATGACTTGGTCCCACCTCTTCAATATGCACTGTATGAGGATAGGCTAAGCATCAATTATTGAACATCAGTGTTTTTTGAGCTTGGATGCTTCCATCGGGTGCAATATAAATTCAACCCAGCGGTGGAGCATCTTTTATTGATTCCAGAGAAGTCCGTGGTTGATGATGACCGATAGCTGCAGTGGGGGTTGCGGTTGTGTGGATCGGGGGTTATGTTATAGAGGATGAAGGGGCCGCGGCGTTGGCAAGGCATGGATGAGTGCACCCAGAAAGACAGGCAGCAGGGCATCGACTAGAGCAGCTGGAGGAGAGAGGTGAGAGAGATGTGCTCAGTGATCCTGTGTGGGGATTTTAAGAGGATAAAACAGGCGAACCCTCGATTCTGCAGGTAGAGCCCCTCACAAGAGCATTACCCCTACAGTGGCACAGCGACACACTGCTTCTGCAAGGCTTCACTGGTTCTTAGCTGGCTTTGTCAGTGGAGCTTAGCGCCAAAATCGGCCTGGCAGACATGCATGCTTTCGCCACTCTGCTATGAGCGTGTATGGAAGATTGTCAGGCCTGACTTGTAAATTGCTTCAGAGCGGCGAAAATTGTTTTTCCAATCTCACCTGAGCTGCATTTTCCTCATTTGACTGGAGTAATAGGGGACAGAGAGTGGAAATCTTCGCATGCTTAACCACTTTATAAGGGATTTTCCAGCATCAGGCCAAGGATTAAGTGATTTCTGTCACAGATCTACTTTGAATGCCACAGTATCTACTGCGGTCTCAGCGCTTAAGCTGTTGATAGTCTGTTTGTTTTTAAGTATGCACGTCGTGTGGCACTTATTAGAGGATAATCAAGTTGTAGCCAGCTGTAGCATCTTTTTTTTTTTTTTCCTGCTGGAGGAATTAATGTTTTCAAGGCTGCATTTCATCCTCAGATGGCTGCCACTTTTTCATCAAGTCACTTATCCGAGGTTTTAATCAGGAGGGACGTGTTGTTGTGATCCACCCAGCCTCCCTGGTAGTAACGGGGGTCAGAGGAGGTGATGGAGAGCCCAGAACGGAGACCGTTGAGGTCCCACAGGCCGCCACACTGTGTGCGCTCTGTGCTGCAGTTACCATACATCCACCCTCTAGCTCTTGTCAGCTCCTCTTAGGACGTGCTCATATTACAAGATGCAAAATGTCACACCAAGTTTGCCATCGCAGACAAGTATTTTACATATGTAGAAAGCCTCAAAACAGATACACAGATTGAAATGGGCCTGAGTGTGTTTATGTGTGTGTGTTTTGATGCATAAGGGGGCGGTTAAATTAAAGGAAGATAAAATCTCAGCCGACCTTTCTGCTTGTGTATGAATTAATTTAGAGTTGTGTTGTTTACTCAGAAAGTAAAATGAGCTGCTGCTATGAAGCAGAACAGGTTTCAGATCCCTCCTGAGCTGCGCTGCTTCTCCCCGCCGTAGTAACTGTACTTCCTTAGCTCTAGTTCCTATAGCAGTATCCCCACTGCGCTGCTGACTGTGTGTTTTGTGAAGCAACGCTAATGGACACGTTCTCACAATATGCCCGTCAACTGTCTGTACACACACGCACTTACTGAGGCAAATTGGCTGCTTCAGTTTTGGAGTAAATATGACGTGCTGTCAAATCTTAGCTGTGCTATGACCACCTCACCGCGCTACCAGCGACTAAACCAGGACGACATTACAGCGGTGGGCGTTGAGCAGAGTGTGACAAATGGAGACCTGCTTTTATTTTTAGTGGATGGAGGATTAAAGCCAGTAAAAGAGTGTGTGCGGGGGGGGGGGAATGCACCTGAGTCTGATCTGTATGGATTTTAATCACAGTGAGGTCAGCAGTAAGCAGTGGTGGCAGGGTTAAAGGCAGGGTCGAGTACTGACGGTGCACCTCAAAGAATACTGAAAAGTTTACATTGATTATGAAAAATGTTTTATTTATTGAGCAAAAATCTGCTATGCTTTTTTTGTGGAAGGTTTTTAGTGCAGAATTAGATCATTTTCATTATCTTACAGCCTCTAACTAACAGTTCATTTCATTATCGATTAATCTGCCGAATGTTTTGTTGATTCAAAACATTCGGCAGATTAATTGGCAATCAACGATTGGCAATTGGCATTATCAGCCAATAAAATGTCAGAAAATAATAAAATATATCCATTGCAGGTTCCCAGAACGCAAAGTCACGTTGGCAATGGACTTAAGTATGAAACAAAGTTTACTGTGTTTGAAGGGAAAAACAAAGTCCGTTAGCGGAGGGTCAGCAGTGGATGAAGAAGTATTGAGATCTTGTTCTTGAGTAAAAATAGCAATACCACACTGTAAAAATACTCCACCTCAAGTAAACATCCTGCATTCAAAGTACAAAAGTATAAGAAGCAAAATGTTCCTAAAGTATTAACAGTAAAATCATTGTCAATTAATAAGTTGATTATTTTCTCGATAAAGCCCAAAGTGACGTCCTCAAATGTCTTGTTTTGTCCACAACGCAAAGATATTTAGTTTACTTTCATAGAGGAGGAAAGAAACCAGAAAGTATTCACATTTAAGAAGCTGGAATCAGAGAAGTTTGACTATTTGTTCCTAAAACAATGACTGAAACTGATTAAGGGATTATCAAAATAGTTGGCAATTAATTTAATAGTTGACAAGTAATCGATTAATTGGTTAATTGTTGCAGCTGTAATGCAATTGTTGCATTATTATTATTACTGATTAATTAGCAACATTTAAATGTTGTTGCTGGGTGAGGCTAAAATAATTTTAACTACTTTATATAATATTAGGTATTTTAATGTACAATAATGTACCATATTTATAAGTTAATAATATGTATTTGTATGTAAATTTAAAGTAAATGTATTGGAGTAAAGTAAAGAAAACAAGTACAATATTTGCTTCTGAAATGTAGTGGAGTAATAATAGAAAACAGCTTAAAATGTACATGTGTATCTGGAAACTGTTCTCATTTAGTTACCATTGATGGTCAGTTTAAACAGGTCAACAAAGCCAGAGGGTTGGCAGGCAAATGGTCACAACAACAGGCAGGTGGGACAGGAAGGCTGGACGCTAAAACAAAAGGCTGATCAATCCCCTCAGTGAGCTTTATAGAGTGAGCTGATTAGAGGAACGAGGGCAGGTAGAGATCAGGTGAGTGGGGAGTGATGGGACGAGCTGAGGACCACAGGCAAACGGGCAAAATACTGAAACAGATATCAGGAACTGGTAGATCAACCCAGTCTCATGGGAAGGCGGATAGATAGTACGCCATAACAACGGCATTCTGCGTGTCATGAGGATGCATTTTAGGCTTTTTATGTGTCATTTATACGCAACTGAATTATGGTAACGTCTGCAGTTAGGTTTCGGCAATAAAACCACAAAAAAACGTCATGGTTGGGCTTAAAATAAGTATGTAAACTAAGTATAATAGGTACGGAAACAACATAACACAAGTATGGAAAACATGTCACAAAAGTCACTAACGTTACTTGCAAAACGAAACACTGGTCTCGAACGCGGTCTCCTGGTTAAAAGTCGTGTGTTTCTCGGCCTCATCCACTTCCTCACCCGCCCACTATAAGCGGTCTTTCTCACTTTTTATTCTGCAGGCGTTGAGCTGATTGTTTTATCCCGAACCAAAAGATTTTCAATTCACTATCATGTCAAATAAAGAAAAGCAGGAAACCTTCCCTTTTTTGAGCCTGGAAACAGTAATTTCTTTGCATTTTTGCTTGAAAAATCACAATTGATTATCAAATTTTTTACTGATTCATTTTCAGTCAAATGAATAAAAGCATAATTGATTAATACATGTGGCTTATAGGCCAGAACCAGTGGGTGTCATCTTTGATTCACAGCCACAGACAGTAATAACAGGACCTTTAAGTTACTGCATTTAATGTCTGAACACATCTACTGTCTCAATCACAAATGTGCTTGAATATAACATTTTTCTTCTGTAGTGAAGAATGTGTGTTTTAAAAAAGTTTCTTTATAGACACGTTAGTGTGAAATTAAAACTGAAATTCTTTAATGTCAGTAGAGTAGCCTGTCACTGAGGAAACATACTTGCTATAATTACCACGGCCCCTGTGCAGTAATATTGCTTCTGAAGAGAGCTAATATCTAAGCTATAGTAATTTCTCTGTATTTGTTTTCAGGCTTTTCACTTAATCCTCCTTATGATTTAAAAATACATATCAAATGAATAGGGAATTGCTCTTCCACGCCTACTTGAAGTGGTTCACTTTTGATGGCAAAGTAAATTAAAGGCTGTAGGCGTATTTCATTCACGATCTAAGGCTCACCGCTGTGAGGAATCAGACTCTATATGCTTCAAATTCACGTTAAAAGTAGCTTTTAAACTCTGTTTGTGACTGACATTTTGTTTTATGTCCAGCTGTAGATTTCTGCTAGTTTTTTCGAGTACTTTTTTGAGGTTTCTCAACATGCACATTGCCTGCTCCTAGCTTAAATCTAGACGTTCATCACAGCACTGAAGTCG
The DNA here is from genome assembly GCF_015220745.1 of Sebastes umbrosus. Classification (NCBI taxonomy): domain Eukaryota; kingdom Metazoa; phylum Chordata; class Actinopteri; order Perciformes; family Sebastidae; genus Sebastes; species Sebastes umbrosus. Next base: position 18,405,068 of record NC_051277.1, on the reverse strand, counting down.
TGTTATGTCCACTCTGTCCTCTCGGATCTGTGTCTTTGCCACGGGCGAAGTTTGGAGGCTGAAGTGACTCCGTGAATTGGCTGCAGCATGAATTCAGACAGTGCTGCTGCTCTAGTTTTTCCAGTCCAGATATGTCTGAATTAATTACGGTACAACTGTCAGAAAGACCACTTTACTGGTCATTTGGGCAGCGGCATTAATGCTCTCTCTGCACTGAAAAATTTGAGCTTTCAAGGTTCAGTGCCCGAGTTTCCGCGGGATGCTCTGATGTCCAGTTTGTGTCTCAATTTGAGTGGGAAGATTGGAGAAAAGCTACGATTCTTCGTAGTACATTTCCATCTCTTCTATTTCTTTACCGCTTCCATTTAGACATCATCGCAGGGATGTGACCCGAGACGAGCGAGACGTTGGCGGGCCTCGGTTTACAGCTTCAGATTGATTTACACCCTGACATTGAGAAGTTAACATACCCTTGGAGAGTTAATCCCTAATGTTGTCCAGGTCAGTAAATAAACGGAAAATGGAAAAGCCAAACTGAAGGAGTTTGCAGAAAAGCTCATTCGTGCTAATTATTTCTCTCCCACCCCTCCCTTGTTAAAAGCTTTCCCACCCCTCCAATCAATCGCCACTTTAGCGAGCAGGAAGGGATGGAGGAAGTGCGAGCCTCATTAGCCTGATTGGGCCGATGTGGGAGATGGAAGGAGATGGAGTGAATGAGGAGGAGTAAAAGAGAAAAGGAGTCAGCTTGATCATCAGCACTTGGCCCGTCAGAGCTTCTGTCATCAAGGCAATTGCTCACGTTCGAGATGTGGTGGTTTGTTGCGCAGCGTTGTGACTCCTGGACAACCTGGACACGATCTTCTGAAGGTGCTGAAGGGGAAGCAGTTGCTGGATTTAGTTTAGTGGTAAAGGTAAAGATTGTCAGTCTCACAGCTGGATGGACGGGGAATTTCACCTTTTTCTTAAAATAAACTAGATTGTACAAAGTGACGTCCAACGACATCCAACTGAATCTTCTTTTCTTCGGCCTTTGTGAAAAATGTAAAGTTAGTTAATGCTACAGGCAACCGCCACTATAGCTTCCGAGTCAACTGGAAATTACGTTGGCCAGACAGATTCGTCACTTGCTATTGATCGGTTAGAGCGTAACCTCTCCCAACAAGAAATCTTCCAACATGAACACGATGTCAGGCCGAATGAAAGAAGTGCAACGGCAGTTCAGTCTGATTTTCAGGATACTGAATGGCCACACTTGAAGGCGCCTCCTCCTGATGGCGTCCCGCTGCCTTCCTGATCTCTGTCCATGAACCATGGGTCTTTTTCGTGACTTTGTTGTCGATGCACAATAAATTTACTACAATGCACACTTTTGGAGAGTCTCTTCTCAAAGGCACAACCAGTGACTGAAGTGTGAAACGTGAACAAAGTGCTTACTTTAAAGGGACATCTGCTCATTTCCAGGTTCATACTTGCATTTTGGGTTTCTAGTAGATAATGTTTACGTGCTTTAATGTTCAAAAAACACATTATTTTTTCTCAAACTGTCTGTCTGAATCAGTGTTTGCGTTGTCCATCATTTTGACGGACAGGGTTGTAAAAATCCCGTCGTAATCTATTAATACCCGTCATTTTCATTTAAATGTTTAATGTGTGTTGTGGTGATAGAGGAGGACGATCTGACAGTGAGGAATAAACTATTCCACTGATCCCCAACCTCTGGGGGCCCGACCCCCACTAGGCCGTCTTGATTTTAAATGTTATAAGACAACCTTTTTTTTTTTTAAATATATAGTTGGCCCATATCTCAGTTTTTAATTTTATTTCTGTGAAGAAAACAAAATGAAATTGTTATTTTTAAAGTTTAGATTATTATTTAAGATATAAACTTAAAAATGTTTTAAAAGTACGCAGTTAAAACAACCAAAGACCTAATAGAACAAGGGCCAAACGTCATGGAGAAGAAAACTCTGAATATGTCAAAAAATAAATATGATTGTTAAAAATTCAAAGAAATACATAATACAGACAGAGATTTGTTTTTAAAGTCCCTAAAAATAACAGCAAAGCTCCGATGCAATAATCACAGGAAATAATCTGCTCCAAATTCATCCAAATCGCTTCGTTTTTACACAACCTTTCTGCAGTTATTGTGTTCACTGTTTGGGTTAATTGTACTGTTTATCAGTTGTTCTGTACTGTTACTCAATGATAGAAAAGGCTGGGAACCACTGACCTATTCCACGATCTGGGAGCCTTCTGACTTTAACTGGGAGAATGAAATGGTAACGAGTAACTGGTCCGAGACGTCTGATGGGTCTGGCCGTAGAATAGAGACGGAGGACGATCGGAGATGTAAGCTGGTGTCAGTCCATGCAGAGCTGTAAAAACAGAAGACTATTAAAATCTGTGGTTTAGATGCTGTTGGATGATCCGACTTCGTTTGATGTTCAAAAATGGCTGACTGAGTTTGAACTCTGACTGTGTGACAGTAATGTGCCGTTTGTAAAGCTGCCAGCTGTCAAACTTTCATGTCTTCTCTTGTGTAGGTCAGAGTTCAATTTTCTGTGCAGTCTCACTTAGTGCACTCCTTAGAGTAGCAATAATCGTTTGCATTCCCAAGTCTTTATGACAATAATAGTGCACCTTTTTCCAAATATTGGTTTTAAGCGGCAGTAATCAGCCCAGCATTAAGTCTTTGGCTGTGCGTCCAAAGTCCTCGTCTCCTTGGCTGCTCAGGTCGAATACTTGAGCAGCTCCCAAAAAAAAAAAAGGCCCACTAAGTGCGCCCACAGTCACCTGATGAATGGCTGTTTTTAATGAGTTTATCAACCTTTGATGATTGATGTTTTTCATTTAGACTTTTGACATTTGAATCCAGCCGTGTTTCTCCGAACCAGCTGTGCAAATAATGTTGACTAGAGCTGAGACACACAAGACGGAGAAGAAATTAGATGTGGAAATTAAAAGCACATTGGGGGAAGATTATCCTCATTGTAGGCAGTGCTATTTGAATAATAAAGTGTAATGCAGCCTGACAATAAGCCTCCATTTTCTCTCATCTTTGTAATCATAGCTTAGTGAACAAAGTACAAAGGATGTATCATTGTAACCTCCAAAATGGGCTTTAATCTAACCCTGAGTCCTCTTCCCCTCTCTCCACCAGCAAATACAAGAGGCCCTCATTGTCTGCTCACATGTCCTCATCACAGACGATGCTTTTGTCACATAATCGCACACACACGACACGTACGGGGAGTACACACGAGCACACACCGCACACAATTACCATCTTGTAATTGCGATCTATCAGGCGTTGTTGTGAAGTGGCGCCCGCTGCAATGACGAGACTATTTATAGGAACTATTTATCCACTTATCCTGTTGTCGCCATTGTCCACGGGTGGAACGGATGGACCGCGTTAGAGCCGGACCGACGGACGGGTCGATCAAGCGCATCCGGTTGTAGTATATGATGCTCGCTGAAAGGTGGGACATGGAGGGGTGGATGTAGTGTATGTAGTTAAAAGGTCCTCATCCTGTACAGTTTTCTAATGATGATACAAGTCCGGAGAAGAGAGAATGAACATCTGGTTGTCGCCTATAATATACAGTATATTTTATTGCCACAGATTTACCTGAATTATAATCATAGCTACACATTTTAATGAGCTTTTAAACTTGTAATCTGTTCAACTCGTGCCATTTTATTTTAATTATTCCAGTTAATCAAAGCATAATATTTTTAAAGCCCCTGGTAAACATCTGTTTTCAGCGCTCATTTCAATTCACTTTCAACACATTAATGATTAAAAATGAAGAATATTTATCCCTGAAATTGCAATTTGATGTTTGGTTCCTGATGTATGACGAGTAAACTGAAAGCAAAGTGAATTTTTTTCTGTCATAAAAGAAAGTCAAGGACACCGTGATGCATTGGGATACAAAGGACACCTCAATCACAGTAACGTCAAGCAGTGGAAAGATTTATTGCACCCTTTGCTTTCTGTGTCCTTCTGCAAGATCAACAACGTGATGGTTCGTCGTCTGCACTTGCATGAGCTGCTTATCTGCGTGCACGTGTGTGTTGTCAATCTTTGCACAGTACTGTGTGGGTGTATAGTGAGTCATTTTATTAAATGTTAAACTTAATATTATACTAAAGGTACTGGTTTCATGTGCTTATGATGAAGCAAGTTCTGCACAGTTAAAGGTGTTTTTCTATATTTTTATTTATTGCCTACAAATCCCATAAAAAGACCAAAACCAACGATACATCCGTCTCGTTTTGACTTGACTTCTAGATGGCACTCTTCTTTAAGCCGATTTATTTCTACTTAAGACATAAATCTTTAAAAACTGGTCACAAATTTATTTTACTTTCATTATAAAAAAGGCCAAATAATTCCAGAAAATGATGGTAATTGTAGTTTTTAGTGAATGTTATTCAAACAGGAGTAAATAGTGGATTTGTCGAGGAGATATTTAAGGGTCTAAAAATTCACATCATTTTCACAAACTGTAAACAGATAGAGTACACACAAATATTTTAATGAGAATACCTTTTATTGTTTTTTTTTTTTTAAAGAATTTTGATTAATTACTGAGCGGGACATTTTTTGGTGTGAAAAAAATAACGCTGTATGTTTGAAGTAATCTACGTTACCTAAAACATACAGTATTTTTGGCATTTTGTCTTCTGCAATGTCTTTCTTCATATCGCCGATATGATTTGTCTCCTATGGCCTAACATCGGCCAACATTTTTTTTTTTCTTCTTTAGTATTGTTTGGGCATTACATGCCTGTATTATCAGGTAAAAGATGACAGGAAATGAGGGGAGAGAGATTGGGAATGAAATCCAACAAAGCTCCCCAGGCTGGACTCGGGACGGCATTCCTGGTTGGCGCCTTAACTCTGATTTATCGGGTATTTATTTATACAGTTTTTGGTAGGGGTGTGATAAAACATAGATACATGTGAGTATTGCGATATTATGCTTTGTAATACTGTATCAATTCTCAGAAACACCTGTTGATTTTTAATTAACAGTTTACATGCAAAGATGGGAGACAGTGGTTCAGATTGCACAAAAAGTAGTGCTATGATGTTGGATTGTTCAGATTTTATGCATGTGACAGTGTCTTCTTTATACTAAAAATAAATAAATAAATAAATATCGCAATATATTGCCTTGCTTACACTATCGCAATATATTGCAATATATTGCACATCACATTCATTGCTGGGTTTTTTCATGGGATTTATTGATGAAAAAGAAAAAATAGTACATTACCTGTTTTACTTTTTAATTGTTTGCCGCCATCCAGGTTCATTATTTGGAGAGAGAGCAGTAAAATAATTTTGCTCCTTAATTTACACTTGATTAATGGTTAATTCCATTATTTTGTGAAATATTTGTCGATGTTTTTTAAATTTCTATTTCCTCATCATTAAACGGGGCGTCCTTGAACCAGCAGCACATTGTGTGTGCGCTGGACTTCTGCTATGATCACAATCCACTCTGTGGCATTTTCAACCAACTAATGAATAATTTACTGTGCTCCTGGAATTCATTTATTTTTTGGCTGTGATGTCGTCTACCTCTGCTGAAGAAAGGCTGAGAGTCGGTACTCCAGAGAAATCACAAGTTGCCATAACTACAAGTGCTGCGGTCTCAGTGTGGTCCAGTGCAGAGCCCCGGAGAGTGGGCAGTAAGCCGACCACGACGGAAGGCTGAGAGCTCTGGAGGACCCCCATCCAGCAGGAGCTCAGCGCCTGAAGCGCTTCACAGCCAGAGGTTGTTTCTCTTCACGGTTTCCTCGTGTAGGCAGGAGATGAAACTGAATGCCTGATCATGTAAAGAAAAATAATCCATCAACTGTTTACTTAAAGGAACAGTGTGCAGCATTTAGGGGGATTTATTGGCAGAATATTAATACGTCTTCAGTGTATAAATCACCTGAAAATAAGAATCTTGTTTTCGTTACCTTAGAATGAGCTGTTTCTATCGACATATACTCCACACGGAGCCGACCGTCTTGTATCTACAGTAGCCCAGAATGGACAAACCAAACCAGTGCTTGAGTGGGCCGGTACTCACCGATACGCAGTACCTGCACTTCTTCATTTTACTCTCTTCTACTGTGACTTTTTCTTGCGTAACCGACACTTCTCGCAAGCTGTCCGTACTCTTTTCTGCTCTCTCCATATCAGGTTCTCTGGGAGATTCATAACGGCGCAGCGCCAGTGTATTTGCGCCGTACCTCATAAACCGTATGAACATAAAAACTATGCGGGGAGCATCTGGACGAGCCGACGCACGGCCCGGGGGGAGTGGGGGTGAGAATGAGGGTTCCGTTATTTATCAATACTATGTTCATGTCCTTTTTGTAAAATAATTAACTGAACTGTTCGTCGTAACTTTTTTTAATTTGTGAACAATATAATTAATGAAGCATTATTTAGAAATTTTGATTTATAGAATTTTACAGGGCAAACATTTCCAGAATAATTGAATGTTCAGATGAAGGCTGTGATAAATAATAAAAATAATTTAATGAGTAGTATAATAATGGTCCAAAATGATGTGAAATTGCATAGTTTGTAAGGCAAAAAAGAAAAAAAAATTCTTGAGGGAGGACCCCCAATCCCAATATCTCCTCGTATCTTTTATTCACTGTATAAATTTCAGACTGTGTCTGTGTATAATATGAAAGGAGCATCCTGACTGAGACACTGCTCCTAAAACCTGAATGAAGAGCTCACACACCTCAGCTCTGCTCTGCATGTATACCTGCCTGTGTGGCTGCGGTTGAATCCAGCCTATAGACATCCTATAATATATTATAGAGTGATACTATAGGCTACAAATATCACAGGAAAGCACTTTAAGTATTAACACTGCGTACAAACACACCACCTTAACCCTATGATGTTCCAGTTGGAATATTATTATATTATTGCCTATATTATTATAGGCCTACTAAAGAAGATGCATAGCCCAAGTATAATAATATAGCAATAAAACCTGATTATAACTAACACAGTATAACGTGCTTAAAGAAATAAACGCAGGAATAAGTCGCAAGAGACTGATGATAGCGGCCGATACACACGCCAACATCTGAATAAGAGAGTACTGGCACTTATTTTTGGCTGGATCGCAGAGGGTCAGCTCTACAAACGCAAAAGTCTGTCACTGAGTGACTGACTGAGTGATGAAGTTACACAATTGGTCGGCCGAGTGTTGGAGTTTCCTCATTGGCCGCGTCCGGCTCACAAACTTGGGACCGAGCTGTGAAACTAGGTAATGTAGTTCTAAAATGAAATCGAGATTCAGCAGCGGCATCGCCTATTTCTTTCTTAAAATGTTTTTCAGAAGTGGATTTTGGTGGATTGTTTAGACGGAGTAACAGAAAGTTTGTCAGCAGTCCGCCATGTTGTTTCCTGTTTGAAACGGCAAACTGAAAACCAGGGACCAATCAGGTACATTCAACGATAGGGTACGTCACCGCTTGAATGGCCAGTTGAGTGGAGCAGTGCGTCCCCTAGTGACATGACCACTGACTATTTGTGTAACAATTTAGCCACAAATTCACAGACTGACCGTACACGGTCCAGCCATATACTCGCTTTTGACCGAGTCTTGTTTTCAATTTCAAGCACTGGACCAAACACTGGCTCTAGATGCGTTTTCGCGTCAGCCGCGTAGTTCTCCTACATGCTTGGCACACGGGAGAAGATTCAGTTGGTTGCAATCTGCAACCTCACCGCCAGATCCTACACACTGCACCTTTAATGTCAGTCTCGGACAGAGAACGAGACAACTTGAGGTCATAAATGCTTTTAATTTTCTTCAATTTCAGATGCTCTTTTTCCTAAAAGCAAGGTTACAAAAAAAAATCCAGTGATATAAAGGCTCATAATTAAGCTAAATTAAAAGATAAAAAACACAAAAGGCAATTGAAGGAAACTGAATAGAGGGCAATTGCAGTACAAGGGCAATTTGGTTATCTTTTTGTACACGCTCTCAGCGTGGTTATGGCTGAAGTTTTTATTTTTTCTTCCATTTCACTAGAGGCGTCTTGCAGTGGCACCAAAGTGACTCTCCCTCTGATAGACAGCCTCATTCATACATTTGGTTGTTGTTATAATCCCCCGGAGGGCTGTCTTAGTTTCTTCTCTGCCTTGTTTATTCCAGCGATGTCCTCTCATCCATCGCTACAGAGGAACCCAGACCACCACAGCTTAATGTTTTGTTGTTGTTGGATCAGTTCATACCTCTGAGGTATGTCTTACAGTGTGTGTGTGTGTGAGGAGAAAACATATCAGTGTTTGTTATCCAGCTCCGTCGTGTACACCGGGACCACAAGTCCCCTGTCTCTCGCGGGTGTACAGGTTTGTGTCCATCAACGACGACTTTTATGATTGATTTAAAATTCATATGTTTGTCTTGAGCTGGATTTACAGCTGAGGGGGAGGATAAATCTATGAAATATGTCTCAAATGTGGCAGCATGCGTGTGTGTGTGTTTCAGATATGGACCTTTTGAACCACACGTACGTGTGTTGATGTTTATAGTAGGGCTGTCAATCGATTGAAATATTTAATTAATTATATTGCAAATGATCGCACATTTTTTATCTGTTAAAAATGTACCTTAAATGGAGATTTGTCAAGCATTTATACTCTTATCAACATGGGAGTGGGCAAATATGCTTTCTTTATGCAAATATATTTGTATATTTATTACTGGAAATCAATTAACAAAACAAAAAAAAATGACAAATATTGTCCAGAAACCCTCACAGGTACTGCATTTAGCATAAAAATATGCTCAAATCATAACATGGTAAACTGCAGCCCAACAGGCAAACAACAGCTGTCAGTGTGTCAGTGTGCTGACTTGACTATGACTTGCCCCAAACTACATGTGATTATCATAAAGCGGACATGTCTGTAAAGGGGAGACTGGTGGGTACCCATAGAACCCATTTTCATTCACATATCTTGAGGTCGGAGGTCAAGGGACCCCTTTGACGTGGTTGGTACCAATGGATTCTTTACGTTTTGTAGTTTCATATGATGCCGCATCTTCACTCTAACTTTAAAACTGAGCCCGCTACAACAATCATTCTGTTGTGCATAGCGGGGGAATGTTTATGTATTTATATATGCATACATACATACTTCTCCCGAAATGCATGCATTTATAGGATACATTGACCTTTCGCTACGAAGCTTATAATGCATGCAAACCCCAGAAGCCACTTTATCGTGCGATGCAGCTTTACATCACTCTTAACAGCCCTGTGGTGGAGAAAACACTGAGCTCGGAGTTTAAAATGCAACTGACCATTTTATGGCAATCGGTGAATTCAGCTCATTTGTTAAAGAGACAAAGTATTATAGTAGTAGTATAATACACTGGATTAAAAGGAAAGGCATTGAAACTGAAGACTGTATGTTTGATATCTTGAATATTATTCGAGGCAACACAATGGAGGCATATCTGAAAAATCCACTTTGATCCCATTTGTTGCAGTGAATGTCAGACCCAACAGATATGTGCTCCAGTCTCTGAGTATACATCTTTTTGTTGGGTGTAATATGAGTTAGAATAATTAAGCTGGAGGGCTTGACGCTAGATAATGGACTGCGACAGTGAAAGGCCTCCATAATGACGGATGAGAACTGAGGGCATTGTCGGTAAGAGCACAGACGTGGCGGTAACAGCTGCATCGCAGACACATAATCACTGAATCCTTTAGATAAAACATTCATATTTTTTTCCTTTTATCTCCCTCTCAGGACACAGACAGTACAAGGACCCATCTACCCATCTTCTATCTACATAAAGTACATTTCTAGTCTCTCTCCTTCACAAACACCCAACGCAGGCAGTTACTCTAAGATGGACACTTATACACTCCCTCGTTCGTTATATTGATCCATGCTAACACAAGTATTAGCACTCACTTAGAATGAGAGGCATGTCCTCAGGAGCAGAGAGCGGAAAACCACACACACAGTTTCTCATGCCGCTTGGGCGAATCATACAAACACGCTATAACACGCAAACGTCTCGGGATAAAGACACATGGGCCGGAGATTCCTCCAAATTGAATTGGAGCAGCTGATGTATTCATCCAGTGTGTGTGATTTAACGAGGTCCACTCCGTCTCGTCATAAATCATATTAATAATCTTGAGCTTCCTATTGATTTTTATTTTTTTAAAGCCATCCCCAGTGCATTATTTCGTATCTCCAGCCTTTGTTCAGATTTAATGGAACCCCTCACAGCACACACTCACACACACCACACCACACGCACGCACACAAAGAGAACTCACGTAACTACTTTCCTTTTAAGAGTCTTTATTCATCTGTGTAGAAAAAAAAGACGATAAATGGAATAGCGTTTTGCACCCATTTTTATGTTTATACATAAGAGTGTTTTTTTATTATCACATCTGAGGGTGACGTTTTTTAAAGGAAAAGGATTTCTGCACAGAATGAAAGGAAGCTTCAGTGTGCTCTTAAAAAAAAGAAAAAGTAAAACCAAAAAAAAAAACCAAATGCAGCAAATAACCCCTAAAGAAACCACACCAGAGCTCGTCCAATATTCCTGGTACACAGTAACACAGGGTGGAAAAGAGAAAGAGAGCTGCTGAAAGTAAGAATGGGTTTCATCACTTTACAGGCTCTATATATATATATATATATATATATATATATATATATATATATATAGCTCACTCATCACCATCCCTCCCTCTACGGCGTCAATCTTCAGTTCTCTCTACCCTCTCCTCTTCCTCTTTTGATCTCTGCTGTTTGTTAGCGTTTTCCTTTGAAGTTCCTCCTCCCTTAAAGTGTATTACTGGGGTCAGTGAGAGGCAGACAGAAAGCAGGTGCTGCTTCCTCTTTCATGCAGTGTGTTACATGTTTGTGTTGTCTGTTGAACTGCACAGTGTCGCAGTTCAGGCTGTGATCGCTGTTCACACAACTGTGTGTATGCTGTACTACGGACTATAAAACGGGCGACTTAAGTAAAGGATTGCAAGAAGTTTCCTATTCAGTAGAATTTAAAAGAAAAATGTTGTAATAAATGGAACTGTTTGTGTTTGTTTAAACTTTGCCCAATAAACACGTACTTTTCATCACCAAATGCATCTGAGCAAGTTTGAAATTTCAAGTTTTAATTTTACTTTGACTCCAAATACTCCAAATTAAATGCCCTCTTGTAGGATGGGGTAATATGATGACAGATACATGAGAGACAATACAGATCTGTGTGGCTGTGTGATTCATCTGCCTAATTATCGTTTCAATTAATTGATTAAAAATGTCAATCACAACAATTTACTGCCCGGGGGGGTGATGCTCTTTTAAATTGCGTGATTCATCCAACAGACATAAAGATTTTCAGTTTACCATCACATAAGACGAAGAAGTACTCACAGTTGGGAAGCTGAAACAAGGAAATATTTAGCATTGTTGCTTAGAAAGTATTTACTTTAATGATTAATCATTTATCAAATAGTTGCAGATTAATTGTCTGTGGATTGATTTAATAGACTAATCGTTTAGTTTCGTGGAAGTCTGGTTGTATACGGCCATTCTGTTACAAATAAAAAAGCAACTAATTTATGGCAACATTGGAATTTCATATGATTTTTGTAGGGCTGCCCCCTCTTAGTCGATTAATCAACTAATCGGTCATTTTTGTCTTAGTTGACTAAGATTTCTTTAGTCGATTAGTCGTTTTCATGCTGAATGACTCACTGATTCTTTGTGGAGAAACTCAGTTTTACAATCTGTCGATTAAATGATTTAATCTGTCGATTACATTATTAAATTTAACGATTGACGACTAATCGATGAGTTTATGTAAATCAACTAATCGATTTGTCGACAATATCGTAAAATCGTTATTTGACTAAAATTTTCTTTGGTCGAGGACAACCCTAGATTTTTTGCATCAATGTGATGAATTACTATAATTTGATCTATAATCAGTTTCCCAATCAATATACTGTATCCCAAGTACTATGTCCCAATACATATAAATACCCAAGATAAAATTACATGTACTATGATTGATGATTTTATCCATATTGCCCACTCCTACTCCTTGTTTTTTAACTTTAAATACCAATAAAACAGTTACAACCACAACTTTTTGATGAGATTGAAACATAGATTGTTATGAGTGAATTATAACAACAAATGAATTAGACAGAATAGTTTCTGACTTCCCACCCAAACATTATTAGCCTGCTAAAAACTTCTTTACAATGAAGAAGGTTTATCCAGGCTCTGGATGATAATGGGTTACTATTATAAGATGTGCGATTAGGATCTTTCACATCCTTTGCAAAGGTAATTTAATAATGAGACCAGACCACAATAGAAATTGGGTACATGCCTTTTTTCTTAATTCTGATGGGGATATTTTAATAGCCGTTCTTCTCAGCTACTCATTTGTCCTGCGGTTCTTTGTAATTATTTGATTGTCTTCCTTGTGTTGTCCTACAAACATTGGCCTGTAAACGGGTCCGTGTTATGATGAAGATACATGATGCATAAGGGAAATGATCACAAGAAACTGAAATGATCAGTCCTTTAAGGACGTGTGCAGCAGGTATTTGCTGAGTGCAGTAGTGATAGTAGTGGATACACTGTAGGTAACACTTGAGACATTTTTTGGATGATGATGTCACATTATTCCAGTTGTCACCCCTCTTCTTTACCCCGCCCGCACCCTTCTCCATCCCCCATCTTCTTCTCCTTTGTCTGCTTTTTTACCCTCCCACCCGCTGCATTTGTCACACGCCCTTTTTTCACTTATCTTCCTTTTTCTGTCCTCGCTCTCTGCCTTAAGCCAACACACCTCCTCTGTGGCCTTCCATCCCCAAAAACAGCACCCCACTCTCCCTCTCTCTCCTGTCTTATTTTCTGTTCTAACCATTCCATTATATCCATCACCCCGCACAACACACTCTCGCTCTCTCTCTCCCTCTCATTAGTCTCCCCCATGCTGTGGTTTGTGTCTCCCGTCTCTGTCAGAACTGTTATCACTGCTGTCAGCTCCCTTGGCGAGAACAAAGTCGTCCTCTGCTCACGGCACCACAAAAGACAAGAGCCGAGAATAAAAGGAAAGAGAGCCCTCAGCCAAAAAAAAAGAAAAGAGGCTGAAAGGAGGAAAAATTAAAAAGGAGGGAGTAAACTAGAGGAAAAGGAGGGGCTAGGAACACATCTTTTCATGTCAACCATGATGCATTGTCATCTGTGGGTTATAACAACCATTGATTTCTCCTCTGTCATCCCTTTTATCTATACAGCACAGAGCTTACAGTTGGTAGGAGATACGAGAGACTATCTCTATACACATCAAGTGCCTTTTCCTCATATTATAAATATATCTCCTGCTAAATCAGCTAAGCCTAGTATATCACCTCAAATAAGTTACTGTGTATTATTATGAAGCTGAAGAGAACAGTAGGTTTGAAAGACACTGAGATATCCAAAAGAGAAAACCATTATAAACTATAAGCTAGCGCTGAAGAAGGACCTGCTGTATAATGTAGTATACAGTAGTAGAGTATAGTAGGACTTCTGTCACTCAATTAGCAATGTCCAATCAACAGTAGCAGTCTTTTCTACTTAGCAAACCAATCAAGAATTGAACCAGCAGAGGCACAGAGGGTACTTTGGAAAACCAAGGACAAAATGGCCACAAGCCAAGGGGTCGTCATCACAGAAATGGCGCTTGGCGTTCGTGGCTCAGGGAGCGTGTCCCTGTATCATCACGTGTAGGCATAATCTATGTCGGGGATGCCACCCTCTCTGTAGCCACGGTTGGTACCGTAAGTGACGTGATGGTGGCTGGTTTGGCTGAGGATGGTGCCGTTGAGGCTGCCGGCTCCGTGGGTGCTCCGGTAGGTCCCGTTAGGTTGGGAGGAAGAGGAAGAAGAGGGAAAATGGTGTGGATGTAGGTGACATCCTCCAGCTTAGGCTGCAGGGGCTGGTGGGCCATAGCTGTCATCTGAAACCCTGCCGGAGGGGCCCTGATCTCTAAGATGGAAGTGTCTTTCTTGGTGCCGGACTCTACATAGTCATCGTAAGTTTTTCCCCCCCGGCCCCTGCTGTACGTGCCTGTGTCCCCAGACACGTAACTTGTTCTCTGTCCATACCAGCAGAAGATGCCAAAGATTAACAGCAGGCTTACTAACGCTGTGGCACCCCTATGATCCCAGCCAATGGCAGGACTGTTAGTTCTGAGTCCTGTCCCTCTTTATCCGACCCCCCCCCCGCTGACCAGAGCCTCTCCAGTCTCTATCTGAGCGCAGGACGGGGCCGAGTCTTTACTGTCCGTGTCCATGCTGCCGACTCGAGATGAACCCATGCTGGAACCCCCAAAAGGGGATTCCTGTCGTAGTGGCAGTAGACAGATGAGGTAATGGGAGCGAGGGGTGAGCTGGGTGAGGAGGTACTGCCTCCTCTCTCCAGGTACCAGAGTCTCTGTTATCGAACCAAGAGCTGCGCTGCTACCCAACCTCAGCCACGACAGGCGGAAAGAGGGTGCCGGCTCAGGGCACAGCCAGCTCACCAGTACACTGTCCGAAGAGAGAGGTTTTACAGTCAGCTCCAGGGCCTCTCCAGATACCTGCCCCCCTTCACCGGGAGGTAGAGGCATAACAAGGCCCGGCCTTGGCTTGGCTCGCAGGGTGAAGAGGGAGCCTTGTGTTGGGACCAGCAGAGAGGCAGTGGTGGTGCTGCCATGGGGACTGAAGCCACTGCTTGGCCCCCTCCAATACCATCTTCACCTCCTCCATCTCTTTCTGCCGGGTTCACCCCCATTCCTGTACTGGGACCAGGAGGGGGACCTTCACACTGCTCCATCAGGGAGGATAGTTCTCTGAGGGCTTGGCCCCTTACAGGCTCGGGCCCCTGACAGGTCAGACCTCTGACTGTCACCGCCGCCCCCCGGCTGTGCAGCCATGCGTGGAGCCAGCGAAGGTTGCAGCCGCAGTACCAGGGGTTTCCTCGCAGCAGTAGCAGCTCCAGGCTTTCTGTGTCCTTCAGAAGTCCTCGTGGGAGAGTGGTCAGATTGTTTCCTGACAGGTCCAGCCTCTGTAGTCGCCGCATCCCGTCCAGCGCCCCCCGTGGTATGTGAGTCATCCCGTTGTCTTGCAAATGGAGTCGCACGAGGTGAGCAGAAGGCAGGTAGACTGGCGGAGACTGCAGGGCGTTCCTGACAAGTGACAGCTCAGTCAGGTTGGAGAGACGGGTAAAGGTGTCATCTGCAATGCGCGTGTTGGCCAACAGGTTCCCATCCAGGACCAAGCGGCGCAGGGAGGAGAGCCCGCGGAAGGCATGTGTGGGGATGGTGCTGATTCTATTGTCGTCCAGTCGCAACTCTTCCAAGGATGCTGGCAAGCCCGCAGGGATGCTTGACAGGTGGTTCCGAGACAGAAACAGCAGTCGAAGCCGTGGAGTCCCAGAAAAAGCTCGCTCCTGGATGCTAACTGTGGATATAGAGTTATCATCCAGGTGCAAACGTTCTAGTAACGGTAACTTGGCCAGAGCTGATCTCGGTAACGTTCGTATATTATTATCCTGCAAATGGAGCTCCCGTAACGAAGGCGGCAGGTGTATAGGGAATTCATCCAACTGGTTGGCATACAGGTAAATCACTCGTATGGACGTGCTGCGTTCCAGCGAGGGAGGCAGGCCAGCGTTACTCAGCCGGTTG
>NC_051277.1:18350746-18389110 GCF_015220745.1 Sebastes umbrosus | reverse complement strand
CTCTGCAAGTAGAGGATGGCAGCCATTAACGGTAGGGGAGGAATTATACTGAGACCACGGTCGTTGCAGTAGACAAAACCCTCGTCACAGCGGCACACTGAGGGACAAACAATGCCCTCATCTCCCTCGCCCGTCTCCATGGCAATTGCCGCTGCCGCCAGTTCCAGCACCTCAGCCAATAAGGTGAGGCACAGGAGGAGCAGAAAGAGCCAGTCGCGGAGCTCAGCAAGACTCTCAGCTGCCATGTTGGTGCACAGCTCCTGGTTGAAAGAGAGGAAATGGGAAACGTGATTAAAACAAGTACAAAGGCTGAAACTCTCTGATTTAAAAAATCAAAGTAACTTTTCACATTCAAGAGAAAGTAGAAAGAGTTGTTGGCAAAAGGACAAGTTTTAGATAAAGATAGTGAAGGACAAACCACAAAGTTCTTTCTCTAAAATATAAAATGATGGATGGCTTTCCTAGGTATATTGTCAATACGGGGGATTCTGAGCCATCCAATCACCGAAAAATACAATTCTTGCAGAAAATCACAGCCTGGCTTTTTCTATGGTGTTCCTCCAGGTCTTGGTGTTTTAATGTGGTATTTTGGAGAGATTAATGATAATTTTTATCAATTCTTGATTGGTAAAAAAGGGTTAAATTTAGCACTATATCTTTGTAACAAATAGTATCAACCCAAAAATTGCTGCAACAACTTATGAGACATAATAGAGCATGGGAATGGTTATCATATACTGTACGTCTATCATAATGTTCTAAGCCCTTATACACTTTTACAATTTATTTTAAATTATTAATTAATTAATGTTTATGTCTGATTTATGGCTAGAACAACTTGACACCCAGTGCTGAGCTGCATCTCAAATTAATCTTCAGGTTCCCAGCTTTCAGATGATGTACACCACTTCTATGTGACACCTACTGTTGATGTGCTATCTCCCCCTAAAGACCCCTGTACCCCCCTAAATAAAGACAAAAACGGGTCTATTGTGGGTCTCAGAGGGTTAAAAGTAAAGTTTTTTTTATCTAAAGTGGAGAAGATTGTGGGATTGAATAGGCAGACATACTTTATAGGGGCTGTCCGGTATTAAATGGGTCAAAGCGACCAAGCTGAAGACAAACGGACACTTAGAGGCAGAGAGTGCGATGAAGGGTGGAGTGAATGGGCGAGGAAGATTACAGGAATTGGAGAAAGCAAAGAGATGACAAAGATGGAGAAAATTGGACAGTGACAGTTGCAGGGAGGGAAAATGAGGGAGTTTTTTTTCATGGAGATTAACTGAAATGGAGTGACATGAAACTAAAATGGAGGAGAGATCGGGGAGAAGGAAATCAGATTAATTGCCCACAGTGCTGTTGATTCCTTTGAAGCCACCAGAAGTGGTAAACTTGTTTTAAACTGCACTATATCTGACCCTCCAATGAAATTATAAAGAGAATACAATGAAGAAAGCAGAATTTCACAGGTTCCTCGCTGTATATTCACAAACACAAGACGCCTGTTTGAGGTTATGATCAAAAACACACACACAGAGAAATGCACACACAAATAAGTAAACAATACTGAACACAAAGCATTCATATACAGAACAGAGTCTCAGTACAAGCTGACATGTATAATGCATATTTCCTCTTGGTTGTTATTGTTCGTGAAATTTCTATAAATTATTCAGGGAAGTGGTCTTGAAATCCCCAGAAATGTTTTAGCGAAATGTTTTACAGAGAAGCATTTTTCTGCAACATTAATACGTTCCTCGGTTTTATGTTTTATGACTTGTCTCCTAGCAAATCCCTGACACCAACATCAATAACATGAATTTACAATTCAGATAAAATGATCTCCGTGCACTCACATCCACGGCACACTATTTATAGAATATGAATAATATACAGTAGCGAAAGTTGTGGAGATTACATTGTGGCGTACTCTTGTTTGAATCCTCTCTTTTGGGTAGCCTGGGGCTGTAAAAATGTGCCCTGACGTGAAATGCCTGACATGATTTGACAGCACATTTGATAAACAAATCCTCTAAAGGCAAGTTTTTTTTTTTTCCTGCCTTCCCCTTTTGTGCATGCATGCATGTGTGTGTGTTCGTATGTGAGCTAGATGCAAAATTGCCCCTTGGCTGCAGTCAAAATCCATGCAAAGCAAACAAGAGATGGCAACAATAGAAGAGACGGAGGGAAGGAGGGAGGGAGGGAGGCGAGGAGACAGATGGAGAGTTGGACAGTCAGTCAGTGGAGGAGAGGGGAAATGAGTTCCTGGCAGTGAAGACTCGAGTCAGTATCAGCTGCAAAAAGAAGAATGGCTGGGTGTTGTTTTTTTATGTAAAGTGTAAAAAAAAAATAGCTGCATTTGTGTACCTGTTCATGCTTGTTTGTGCCTCTATAAGTGTGTGTGTGTGTGTGTGTGTGTGTGTGTGAGAAAAAGATCTGCATCAACAACAACCAGCTCCTGTCTCAGCTCGACACAGGCACCATTTGATATGTAAGGGTAAAAACAGAGAGTGTGTGCTGGTGCCGCGCAATCCGGCATGGACCCAGACTTTATTTTTCTCTTGTCTTAATGGTATTTTTAGCTTAAATCTGCTTATTTCCAAGCATCCCCAGCATTTGAGAGACAGAGGAAGTAAGGGAGAGGAACACATGCACACAAGAGGGAGTGTCAACGTAGGAGCGGGAGACCATATTGGGAATGCTCTATGAATATCAACTAGCATATGCTTCGGCGCCACGCTATCCCCGCTTTCCTTTCATAAATATCATCTTGGCACAAACCTGTACGTGTGTTTTTGCCTATATGCCAAGGTTTCCTATCGACACGTCCTCTTAATGAGCCTTAGATTTTCTGTTGCTCTCCCTTATGGCGCTCTCCTCTCTCTTTAGCTTTATCTTTCACGCCATCTACCTCTCCCGTCCACCCACTGACGCCGCCACCTCCTCCCCTTCATAATCTTTCATTATATCCACTCTCAGGTTTGTTTACAGAAGTGTCCGTGCAGTCACCCTCCTTCCTCTCCTCCCCTGTCTCTCTTTCTCTTTCTAATCCTCTTTATCGTTTCCTCTCCAGTCGTCCGTTGATTCCTACACACTGAGATTGGATCAATCGGCTCTAGGTTCAGTCCTCCAGCCCAGACCTCCTCTCTCCCTCATGGCGACTTAGTTTCTCTTTTTCATTTAGATGCAGCAGACCCCCCACCTCTTATTTTTCCCCACCTTCTCTTTCTCACTCCTCTCGGCCTCAGTTTTCCGCCTCCGCATTCGCCTACCCCCCCTCACCCCCCCCACATTTCAATCATGTTACCGAATAAAGCTTTTGTTTGAGCACACCGGTAGTGTTGTGTGTGTGTGTGTTTTTTTCCCTATCATGTGAGCTGAAAGCAAGATGTAAGTGTGGTGTTCTTCATCGCGGTGAATGCAGGAGGAAAGTGTGTGTGTGTAAAAGGTCTGATCGCCCAGGGTGTGATTGCAGAGGGCTTGCTAGACCTGCTCGGTCTCTGTGCCTTTCACGTCCGCCGCAGCTTTGTTTTTCCTGTATCAAGGATTTGTGGAGAGAGTATTAAAGTGTGTCTGTGTGTGTGTGTGATTGAGGACGTAGCTGTGGGTCTCCGTGGGTCTTCTTTGAGTCGTTCACAAGTGTAGCCTCGCTCCTCGGGGCCGTTGAATCTTCCTCAGCTTGGGTGAATGATGATAGGGATGGTTGATAGGCCTGTACTCCAGTGCTGCGCAAGTAGCAACACCAGCATGGCCTCAAATCCGCCGTCGGCGCCCACATTTGTGTGTTGTGTGTGTGTGTTGTCCTACTGCCAAGCTCTCTCTCTCTCATGGGGTAAGGGGCTTTTAGGCCTGCCAACTCAAGTCATCTTGCAGCAAGCGTCCAGGAGGCCTAATTCTGAAACCACGCGCTCCACACCCAAATGCTACAGTTGGCAGACAGTCAGAAGATGGTTGAGGGCTCAGGGTCCTTCTTGGAAGTCAAAAGCAATCCTGGATACTCATGCAAGCAGTGGGTCATGCAAAAATAGTACAGCGCCGTGTTACACTTGCTCTGAACAAAGAGGTAGTGGTTTTAATTAATGAGCCGGCGACGAGAGAATAAGTGGGATTTTCCACAGCTCAGAAAAATCCAGCAAAGAGAGTCCCTTATGGTTAGTAGGTTGTATTACAACATATATTACAACAGAAATTTCACAGTTCAGTGATGGTAATGAGTATGTTTGAGACTGTGAGGGACAGTTTGGCCCAGTGCAGAGTACAGCAGGCTGTAAGAGTTCTTTCTCCTTCCCTCTCAGTTTCCGCCTCACTCTCTCCTCTGTTAAATGTTTAATCGCTTCCTTTTCAGTTCACACAGATGATCTTCAGAGGCAGCGAAGCCCGGTGAACCGCGTGTGTGCTGTATGTAGTCCCGCTCTGAGCGGCCCTGTGATGGCCGGTCACGTGCTCGGTGTGAAAAGTTCCCCCACAGGTTAGCAGAAATGCACCGCCGTCTAGTATCCTCAAGGTAGACGTCGCTGGTGTTTGCTTCAGCAGGAACAGCTGGTTTGAGTGTCGGTGAGCACCGACCTGAGAGGAGCCAGCAGACAAGTACGGTGTTAAGAGTTTTTAGTCTGGAGATGAGCAGTGAATTAAGAGCAACAAAATCCATCTTAAACCACACACCAAAGGAGGGAGCCCACATTTAGGGGTTTGAAAGACAAGAAATATAGTACTTAAATTGCCTGAATACTTCAGTAATCTCACATATCTGACATGCAACTTGTATACTCAACTTTATGTGAAAAAATATTCAAATATTGTCTCAGCAGCTTGCGTGTCTTTTCACATGTTTATTGCTAAAATAAATAAAAAGGTGACTTTAATGGGGCTGCATAAATGAAATGCTTTCCTGTCTTACCAGCTGTCCTTTAATGACGCCAAGATGTACTTTTGGATTTCAACATTGGCACAGTATAGGAGTACTAAAAGGTACGGGCTAAATAATTATCCCCATCAGAACGGTTATACCTTTTAAAATTAAGTACCTCGTGAAAATACTTCCTGAAGGTCAACGCCGCACTATGCGCAACACTAAGCTCCCAACGGACACAAACCTACCATTAAGGTAACTCCGTGTTTTATATCTTGTTTTTTGTTTGTCTTCAAACAAAGCTTTGAGCTTTCATTAACCACCACGCGTTAAGTGCCTGTATCTCGTGTGCCGAATCAACCCCCAGTGAACACCGGCTTTAGAAATATAAGGTTTTCATCAGGCATACAGAGCGTACAGAGACAGATTCATCAAGGCCATTAACTGCTCCGCTGCTCACATTCGCCTGTTCACGTTCATCCCAGAGTAAGTAGACTACATAGCCAACTGGGAAATTATCATGCAGTTTGCTTAAACACAAATAGAGACAATAAAGCCGTCCTCATTTTCATTTTCAAAGGACACATGCTGCCGCTGAGAAGAAGTTGGTCAACAGCCTTGTGTCGCTGTGTGTGTGTGTGTGTGTGTGTGTGTGTATCCTTGAAGGGTATTTAAAATCATCCATAAATTGTACACCCTACACCCTAAACTCTGGTGACTCTGTGTGCGTTTTCTATTTTAGGTGTGGTGTTTAAACCGGTTCCACAAATGGAAAATGTGTTTAATTGGGTGTGCAGTTTAGTGGGATGAAGTTGGGCAGTGTGCGGTGAGATAAAATTGTCCTTTTATAAAACAGCTCCCCGACTGATATCCAGTTTGTGGCATAGTAAACTGATTTATATGTGCAGAGTGCGGCTAACATGCGTAATGAAAAACAGCTCGAGACGGGAGAGAATGCTAAATAGACGTTGTTTGCAAAATGCATCGACTTTGTGATTGGCATTTAAGGAGAAATGAGATAATGGTCTGTTTCAAGGGCAGTGTAAATGTATACAGGGCTTTATGTTTGCTGCTGTATGCACATTATAAATTGCTATACCCATTTTTATTCCATTCCTTTGTAAATCATTGATTGATACTTGAAAATCCTCTCATGTTAGTATTTTGGAGGGCGATGCTTTTAAGCGGCTTCGAAGTCAAATCATAATTCAAATGAAGACTTTAATTGGATGTCATCAGTCATGGATTAAAAGCAGACGTCACCTTTAATGACGGCCGCTGTCGTTTTAAAACAAGTAGCCTTAATTGGTTGCAATGTCTGGTCCAAAACTACCCTTAGACTCTGCACTAATCTCAGCCCACCGCAGGCAAAACGTCTGCCCGCATCGGACAAGATGTGAATATTGAACATCAGCAGCATTTCCACAGCTCGCTGCCATCGCCCATTAGACATCAATATGTGAAGCTCTGTCTGTATAATGTCGAGGCTGTCCTTAAAAGTTTTTGTGATGGATTTTCAGAAGCCTAGCTAGGGGGGAGTGTGATGGGGAAGAGGAGACGGAGGAAATAGGGAGCATTAGGGAGTGTGTATTAGAGCGGGGAGTTAGGAGAGGAAAGCTAGTAGGAGAGGGGAGTATCTGAAAAAGATGTTTGAGGAAGGTTCAGAAAGTTACTGACTATAGTTTGTCATAACTTCAGTACATAATTGAAGTTACGGCACCACTTTCAGAGGAAATATCTCCCTTTTCATTTACCAACATTTATCCAACATCTGAATATTCTTAACCTCCAAGAGGTTACACAAAACCTCTTAAAGAATGGATGCTGTCTTTCAAAGACCTTTGAGTGCTCTTCGAGTTTGAGATCTCCTCTTTTATATAAATTCCATGCTTTTGATGTTAATAGCTGCAGTTTTTTAAATGCATGCTCATTAAAATCTATAAACTCTGACACAGTCAAGTGTCCTAGCAGCACCATTGATGACATTGAAATTCAGACAGCATTGACAGAACTCTTGACTTCTAATTCAGCAGGTAAAGTTATGTCAATGTGAGGTCAACAACTGTGTGATAGGAAGTTAAATTAGGTCTCTAGTATCAGGCTATACAGAGACGTTGTGACAGTTTGTTATGGTAGTTATGTGTATTTAGAATAAATACAAAATATGAGAATACACAAGAGCTGAAACTTTTAGTCCATAAATCGATTAGTAAAGTAACTTTTATTTATTATTATTATTATTATTATTATTATTATTATTATTAATATTCATAATAATAATAATAATAATAATAATAATATTAAATTTTTTGTTGAATTTATTGACAACAACTTTGATAATTACTTCCGCCAAGGAGGTTATGTTTACGGTTCGGTTTGTTTGTCTGTTTGTCAGCAGGATTACAGAAAAACTACTGACCCGATTTTCATGAAACTTGGTGGAAGGCTGTAGCATGGGCCATAACCCATTACATTTTGGAGCGGATCTGAATCACAGGGCTGATACACACATTATACATGGAAAAGGCCTTGGCGCCGTTCTGTGCTCTCTGAGTGCCCTTCTAGTTATTTAATGATTTTATTTTATTTTTTTAAACTAGTTGCAGCTTCTAAAATGTTAATATTTTATACTTTTCTTGGTCTTCTGTGATCACAAATCGAATGTCTTTGTCTTTTGGACCCTTGGTCGGACAAAACAAGCAATTTAAATTTAAACTTTAGGAAACTGTGATTGACATTTTTCTTCTTTTTTTTTTACCTACACCAAGGAAGTTAAACCTGCAGTAGGCAGAATATTTTTTGGCATCATTGGGCAAAAGTTCAATAATAACCCTTCAGCATATTTTAATTCAAGTGTTCTGAGAGATAACTAGACTTCTGCACCTCCTCATAGCTCTGTTTTCAGGCTTTAAAAAATCTAGCCCATGACGGGAGACGTTTGGCCAATCACAGGTCATTTCAGAAGGAGAGCGTTCTTATTGGCTGTGCTCCGGCTGGTGGGCGGTGCTTGGTATTTCCTCAACTGTTCTCAACATAGCTGCTGGGTCACAAACTTTCTCATTTTACAGCTAAACAGTACACTACAAGATGTTTCTGAAAACATTTGAGGAGAGAAATAGGCATTACAGTAACAGAATATTGATCCATATTTGATCAGCGCTGCCTAGTTTGACAGTTTGATTGGAGTTAGTGAGTGATTGACAGCCGCTCAGAGACGGCAAGGCTCATGCTCGGCTCTGATTGGTTGTTTTCCTCCGGTCTGTGAAATCTTGCAGATGCCATTAGGAACACCGGAGGACACAGAGGCACATGATTTTTTTCAGATTATCTGTCTCATGCACTACTGTCAGGACCGTTTTTTAATCATATTTGCTTCATTTCTACCCCCTGCTGCTTTTAGTTGGTAGTTTGGTTAATTTGTTTTTCTGTTTGTCAGCAAGATTATGGAAAAACTACTTGTAACGTGGGCCAACGAAGAACCCATTAAATTTTGGAGCTGATCCGAATCATGGGGCGGATACATAAATTATTTTTCACCTTCGTTAACATTCTGATTAGGGCATGGCCTTGGCGGAGGTCTGAGTGCCCTTCTCGTTTTTCATTTGATTAATCGATAAAATGAGATTGAAAAAACTGACAAGTATTGATGTACACTATTTGTCCAGAATTAAATCTCAGGTGTTAGCCAGCAGTTGTTCAGGTCACAGTCCATTTGTCTTTTTTTTGTATGTTTTAAATTTCCTTTATTAATGTCCTGTATCCTTACAGAGTAAAACAGTCAAATGAGTAACTGTTCTCTGGTAACAGAAGTACATTAAGAAAATGTGATTGGATTTAGAAATGCTGGCAAATGATCTACAACGATGTAAACCAGTAAGGGTTTGCATAAAAGGAGCAAATACTTCGGTCATGCTAGAGTTGTTTAGTAATGAAGTGTAGAATATATAATTTTCCTTTGAATAGGTACAACTGTGATTTTTTTCCCCCCAACAAAACAATTCATGCATATTATTTCTTCTTATTACTTTCTACTTTGTCATAACTCTCCCAGCACTAGAGGAGCAGAAGCAGTAATAAAGAGAGCACTCTCTGGGCAGGTGACCCATTTAGTGCTGAGGTCAAAAACATTCCTGATTGACTCTTCAGTTACTGTGCGTCTTTTCTGTTGTACTTGTTTTTCTCTGCATAACAGAGAGCACAGAAAGCGTCTCATTCCTCGGGGGGACAGAAATCACTGCTCAATGACAACTGTGTAGCCTACAGGCATGCTGCAGTATGTGACTTTCACTTTGGCTTCTGTGCAGTCCAAATGCTCTCGCTGTTTTGTTTTCCTCTTTGCTTTGTGCTCTAACGATCAGACATTAGCATCTTTTTCTTTGCTTTGTGGGACAGTAGAGATAGCTGGTGATAACACAGCTGAATAAACTGAGAAGAAATGTAGAGAAATATACTAGAATAAACATATAAAGATGATGCATCTGAGCTCAGGGCTACTGAAGGCTCCACTAGTCCCGACATGGTGTTGGACACTTTTTATGCAACACATCTGCTACAGAAGAGTGTACAGATGTGTAAATATGTGCTGCAAGCGATTCATGTTCTTACAGATTTGCAGATGGAGGTAACATATGTACAGAAATATGGCCAGAGCATTTCCTGTATATGCACGTTGTTAGAGGTCACCTTGTACAATTTACAGATGAGAGTCTGGTACTATAGGTGTGTTTCAGGGCTGTGTATCGGCAAGAATCTGGCAATACGATACGTATCAAGATACAGGGGTAACGATTGAATACATTGCAATATATTGCGATACATAGGCAAGACAAGGAAAACTATCATAGTATAAAAGACACACCACCATATGTATGTGAAATGGGACTAACATCGTTACACATGAATACAGTTGGGTCTACAATAGTCTCAGCTTTCCAGTCGTACCTAATTTATGCAATTCTAAAACTGTTTAGGGTATGCAGAAATATTCAAATACACCATTTTAGAATAGGTGAAAATAACACATTTGTACTGCATGCAAATAAACTGCATTGTTTTTACCCCAGACTGCATGTGATTATCATAAAGTGGGCACGTCTGTAAAAGGGAGATTCATGGGTACCCATTGAACTCATTTTCATTCACATATCTTGAGGTCAGAGGTCAAGGGACCCCTCTGAAAATGGCCATGCCAGCGCAACTATTTAGCCTCCTTCCTGACATGCAAGCATGATATGGCTGGTACCAACGGATTCCTTAGGGTTTCTAGTTTACCAGTGCCTTCACTCTAGCTTTAAAACTGAGCCCGTTACAACCTCCAAAGACGAAATAGCGGACAGGCTGTCTGATTTTTAAGAGGTTATTTAAAAATCAATACAGCACTTTGGAGTATCGATACAGTATCGCAAAACATAATAACGCGATACTCATGTGTAGCGATATTTTCTTACACCCCTAGTGTGTTTATTTGCATGGTTTTGCTTTGACATGAGTTTTTTCTTGCCAATGTCGCACCGAGTGCTTGCTCATGGGTGTTCTCTTGATTGGTCTCTGTCTAGACCTGCTCTATATGAAAAATGTCTTGAGATAACTTCTGTCATGATTTGACGCTTTATAAAAATAAATTGAAATTAATTGAAAGGTGCTACAAGAGCAAATGATGGGAATGAGTCTACGACTACAACGCCACTGGTTAACCCTCTGAGGCCCGATCCGACCGATTTGACTGTCTTTCAGAGGCTGTGGGAGGTTCAGTTTTTAAAAAATTGCTGTAACAACTTATGCCCTTATACACTTTAAAAAATATATTTTTTAGACCACTTCTATGTGACATCTACTGTTGACCTGCTATCTCCCGCTAAAGACCCCCTGAACCCCCTTAAAAAAGACAAAAACAGGTCTATTGTGGGTTAAAGAAAACAAATAGTGCATACTTTGGTGTTTTGCCAGTTTTCGTAAAAAAATGAAATCTTTTGTTTTTGCAAATTCTCCTCCAGATGACCTTCTATCTGCACTTTCACAAATTTGAAACAATGTAGTGGGCGGCAGCGGGAAATTGACAATATCAAATCTCCATTTCCATCCACCCTTTGCTCTATCAGGCTGTTCAGAATAATTCGTAAAATGGAAAGCAAAGAAAAGTGACAGCTGTGATACTTGGCAGCGCGCTCGCTCGGTGCACTGTAGGGAGCGAGGAGATAGGAAGTGAGGGGAGTAGGAGCTAGGGATTAATAGTTATGGAGCTGGGGACCAAAGTCTGAGTACTTTGTAATCATGTGGCTGCCTAACCCTGGTGTTAGCGAGGTTGATGAGCATGCGTCCCTGCTGACACACACTCTCTCTACATCCACTCTGCTGAATATTAATATGGAGGAGAGAATTCCTCTGAGCCCCATTGTCAGACGGCCCTATTGTTCTCCGCTGGCCTCTGCCTCGCCGCGTGTCTACGCGTGTGTTTAGTGTTAATGCGCAAGTCGGTGTCTACATTGTGTGCTTATGCATATTATGCCCATGTCTTCATCGCGCGTGTGTGTGTCGGCTGCAGCAGAGCAGCAGTTAAAGCGGCAGTGAGGGAGATGAGGGGTGTGTTCGTGGCCCGCCGTGGCCCATAAAGACAACTGGCCTGAGAACACTTGGACCAGCCATCAGGGCCCAACATTGGCAATTATTTCACCTCAAGGCACTATCTGTAAAATGAACACTCTCATTAAAACAACCGTGTGTGTGCCACACGTGTGTGCACGCAAATGTGTGTGCGCACAAACGCCCGCAAGTCAATTTTGAAGGCAATTGCTTGTCTTTCAATCAAAGCGTAATGTGCTGTTTATGATGTTTGACTGCGCTCATGCATGTGTGTATTTACACGTTTTCTTTGTGTTTGTGAGCACATCAGTGAGTGTGTGTGTTTACGGTGTATGTATCTGTATGGATTTATGTGTGTGTGTGACTGTTTAACTACCCCGCACACGTAACTTCCCCATCTCTGCCTCCTTGTTTCTCATTTACTGAGCGAGCGGCAGAGAGAAGGAGTGTAGGGGGGAAACGAGAAAACAAGTGATAGGGGGGAAGGCGAAGGAGAGAGGAAGGGAGATGGCGAAATAGAAGGAAGGAGGAGGTTGGTGGTTTACAGGAAAAATGAAGTGACGCCGGAGTAAAAGGGAGAGAGGAAGGAGAAGGGGGGACGACAGAGAAGAGGGGGAGATAGAGAAGCAGAGGCAGGAAGACGGGGGGGAAAGAGAAAGAGGCGGAGGAGGAGGCAGCAGATTTATGAAGCCATTGGAATGTAATTTGGAGGCAGAAATTACTGTCAGCCTGAGCAAGGTTTAAAGTCAGTGAAGCCTGAATCCAGGGCCTGCCTCTGTGCGTGTGTTTGTGTGTGTGTGAGTGACTGTGTGTGCCAAGTATCACAGACAAATGGATAGCAAATGTGATGCAGAATAATACCACAGAAGCTCTGCAGTTACTTGTCATACACACTGATCGCCACATGTGTGTTTATGTGCAATTCTTTTTACTACTCCTCCATGCATGAGTGACGTGACTACATGGCATCGGAACATAACCCTGCATTCATATTTAACAGCTCATATTTCATCTATGCTTGAAGACACACACACACACACACACACACACACACACAGAGACGCAGGCAGTGAATTCTTGTCAGGCTCTGAAGGCCGTGACTCCGGCAGACTTAGTCGAGGGTGTCGGCGTGGACGGAGCGAAGGCTGGAGGGAGTAGAGTGGGAGAGGGAAAAAGACCGAGAGAGAGAGTGTCAAGGATAGACAGAGAGAAAGGTAGAGGTGGGAAATGAAAAAGAGAGAGGGAGAGACGGGGAAGGGGGGCTAGAAAAAGAAGAGTGAGAGGGATGTGACTAGCTTTCTAACGCAGCAACACACAGCTTCCATTTAGCATGAGAGGGAGGGGCAGAAAAGGAGAGAGATGAGGGAAGCGACAGACGGGGATAATCAGCAAAGATCTGAAGGGAGGCACTCGGCTGTAACACCCCCCCGGTGTGTGTTGGCTGTATTTCTGCCCGCTAACTTCTACTCGGACTCCTCATCAATTAGTAACATTGGGCAAACGATTAAAAGGGACAAAGCTGGTGGTGTTCTTCTATATCAACAAATTCCAAAGAAAAGAACAAAAACCAACATGTGTTGCTCCATCTCTCAATACTTTCTGTCTGTCTGTGGCTCTCAGCCCATTTGTTTCTACTGAAGCAACGCATCCTCATGCAACGGTTCATTATGAAAAGATATTACAAGGCTTTGTTGAATACTTGATTCTGATTGGTCAATCGCAGCGTTCTACGATCTGTTGTTTCTTTATAGCAGACCGTTGTTATGTACTGTATGACAGACCGTTGTTATGGGCTCAGTTCTGATGTCAGACTCTGGAGGATCGTTTTTGTGTCAAATTATTGATTTCTTAAGTAAGTAGCTGTGTAATAAGAGGGATAATGTACAGCTAGCGGGTCATTGTTGTGAAATAAACCCCATCAGGGTGATGCAAGAGCATTCTGCTAGCATCGCCCTGAAGGGGTTTATTTCACAACAATGATCGACTCGCTGTACGTTATCCCTTACTTGTTGCAAATCTTTCATGGGTTTCCCTATGAATGTCCAGTAACACGTGTCAATTTCCGCTCGTTACATGCATGCAGTCTTTTCAAAATAAACTTCTGTCTTCACAGGAAACAACTTGGTTAGGTTTAGGCAACAAAAGATCATGATTTGGGTTAAAATAACTCACTAAAAAAGTGGTGTAACTTAACGTTAACGTGACAAATAAATCAACATCGACTTCTGGTTTCACACTGGGTATGGAAATCAGTCTCCTGGGTAAAAGTCTGGAGTAAATAAATATTGCATTTGTTGGGGACTATTTTCAGATGTAAGAAGGTTTGATGTTTTCGCTCTTCTACCGACTGGCGGAGAAGAGTATGATTGACCGATAGTTTTGGCTTCTCAGATGGTTCTGGTGTAAACAAACCATCGTTCATGGTAATGAAAAAACTGTGGCTCAATTCTTTGTTTTATTCATTTTGGACACTGATGTATGTCATACAGTTTTGGATGACATCTAGCTCTTGTTCCTATGGTGGTTCAGTGCACTTTCTCAGTCATTTTAGACACAAGCGCCTGCGCTGCCTAAACTGGAACTGCTTAGTGCATCATTCAGATTTGGAGCAGAAAATAATATCACCAAAAAAAAAATCATGCACAACAAGCCTTACAACAGCCCTCTAGTAAGATGAGCATTAGTCCGCCCCTGACTCTGTCTCTCACAAATGGAACAAATATATTTAGAGAGATGTAAGAGCACTCCTTTAACACAGCGGTACAGTAGCTTATAAGTGGCAGTGATGTACTAGTGTTCCTATCATTTTTATCCCATATTTGATCCATTTGATGTGACAAAACTGTGCTTTTTGAGAGGTTTTACTATAAAATGTAATCCACAGTGAAATGCCGTTCCTTTATTTTGCCATTTAAAGCTAAGCACTGAAATCCCTTAAAGTGTGACTGCAGGAGAGGCAGCGCTCTAAAAAATCACAGCAAATTGTTGTTGTTGCACACATGGAGAGGGAAAACAAAATGCCACGGTGCAGATAAATGTCAAGACAAACGTGTTTAACACAGTCAGTAACATTTTGGTATTATCAGCTTCATGAGGCAGATCCGTGCCTGGCTGCTTTGTGCACCACCAGCCTCCGTCAGCAGCTGTTCCCTTAAAATGGAAACCTCTAACAAAGTTCTTCACATCTTTTCCACACTTGCAGAAATTAACACCCTCACAACCTCTCTTACCTGCTCTCACACACACTTTGTTGCTCTTTTGACCCGTGAACTTTCCCTCCTTCTCACCAACACACACACACACAAACACACACCAGCTCGATGTTCTTTGTTCTTGTAGCCAGTGATAATGATAGCAACACCATTATGCACTGTGACAACACTACCTCCCACTTACTATCTGTGGCAGTTCACACCACGTTACAGTCTCTGCTCCTGCCTCTCTCGCTGCTTCACTCCATCTCTCTCCTCTCACTCAGAATAGTGTTGAGGTCAATTATCTCTGAATTTGCTTATACAGTAGGTCGACTACTTCTGGCTGCTGGAAGGTGTTATGTGGCATTCAACGATATTTGGAGGTTTTTGCATGTTTTTTTTTATCATCCTCCTTCAACACCTTCTCTTCCTGTTTGCTATTCTTTCTTTTCCATTTATATTCTGTGTTTTTCTGCCACCGTTTTTTGGTCTCTTCCTCTATTTTCTGGCCCTTCTTCTAGTTGTCTTTTTCTTTCTTCTTTCCTTGGCGTCTGTGGTTATTTTTTTCTGTCTTTGTCAATCACAGATTCTCTCTGGTTTCTCTTTTTTAACTTCTTATTACTCTCTCTCTCATTTATTACTTTTTTACAAGAGCTGGGCAAAATGGCATTTTCTTTATTATGTTATTTATGTAATTTTTCTTTTCATATTGGTTTATGTTAATATTTATTAGGGGTGTAAATCACAAGTTTCATCCCAATACGATTATATATTGATTTTCTTTGGACAACGATATGATATATGCTGATATCACAAAGTCTGCCAGGATACGATTTTCATTTGATTAAATTAAGGGGCCTGCGATTGATATGAGAAGATACCATATGTCCATTTAACACAATCAGTTACATGTATATCAACTCACAAAAAACAACTAAAATATAGTTTGACAATTTTATCACTGGGAAGGAGGGATCACTTGGAGGGAAATGGTGACTCAGACGTGTAATGGTAATTTCAAAATAAAGGCGTATCTTAAAAATGACTATGTATTGATGTTTTCACTATACATCGATGATATTGGATCGCTGATCACTGAACGATATATCGATCCAGAGCGATGTAACCGTACAACCCTAATATTTATACAGTAATATTTATACATAAATTATACAGAAAGAAACAAAATATTCAACGCTGTCAGTCAAAATACTACGTTCATCAGTTAAAATCCCTCATTTTCTCTCGTCATCTAATTCTAATCTAATTTATGATGAGAGTGCATGCACTATTGGTCACTAGTTTATGAACTTTCATGAACTGGAAACACACTGTCAAAGGGTTAAAGTTGTAAGACGAAAACACGGACAACTCCCAGACCGGACAACGATGTGGTAGCGACCTGTCAATCACAGGGTAGCCACGCCCTAAAGCATCCCCTGCTTTATGGTCTATTTGACTCTAAATGGAACCATAATTTACTAAATGAACATCATGCTGTATTGAAGAAGACTTCAAACTCATGTTTACATTGTTTACTGAGGTAATAAATCAGGTGAGAAGTAAGGTCATTTTCTCATTGACTTCTATACAATCAGACAAACCGGACGTTGCCACAGCGCTAACCACTGCACTACCAACAGTAAGCGTGCGTTTTGTGTCGGACTTTAAGTGATGTAGCGTAGTCCAATTTGGGATTGTCTCATTCACTTTCAGTAGCCAAAGTATCGTCAAACCAACGTCTTGTTACCCAATTTATCCACAACAGCTCTTTAAATTTAAGGTTGTTGTGACTGTTACTGTCGCTTTATGTGCCGACTTGGAAAAAGCTTTGCCTCTCCTCTCTAACTATCCGACTTTTGATACGTCAAAAGTTGAGTCTGTGATTGGATTAGGTTATTAGTACGTTTAACTGTATGTCAAAGTTTCTGATTTACTTATCAAGGACATTTTCTATCACTATCAGTGTTACCCTACCTTTAACATGTATGTTTTCAGTATTTCAGTTCAGTTCTGGTGTACTGGAGGGAATCAAAGATGAACTTTTTACATTAAATAGTTTCCTTGTATCTCTATCTGTCTGTGTGTGTGCGTAGTGGCAATGTTCCTTGCTTTGCTTTCTTTCTTTCCCTCCCTCCACATCTCCTCCTCTACTTCTTCTGTAACAGTAAAGCCAGGACAAAACTCCAACGGTGGTAAGATGAGAGCAAGCCACTGAGAGGCAAGCAGTGCAAATGGGAATTTTCAATAGAAGGGTCCTGAGACCTATTGTCAGAGGGAGAGAGAAGATGAAAAAGGGACTGAAAAGGAGTGAAAGAGAGAGGATAAAGAAGAAAGATGGCAGGAGGGGAGCATAGATGGAGGCGGACAGGGAGACAAAGTGAGCTGTAGAGTTTTTGCCCTGGAGGAAGCCGGTTTCCAAAGAGGGAACGAACAGCAGAGGAGGGAGCAAACGAGACTTTGAGAGAGAGCGCTTCTAGAGAGAGGAAAAGAGCAGAGGAGGAGGAGGAGGAGGAGGAGGTGGTGAGATAGGGACGGACTAAAAAGTGGAGGAGAAGAGGTGAAAAGGGAGGATGAGATAGTCATGAGAAAAGAATAATAACGGGGGTGGAAGAGGCAGACATGGATGGACACACACACACCCCCAGAAACACACATACACACACACACACGACACCCAGTGTGAAGGTGTTTTGCATAAATATGGTGTGAATAATGAAAATGCTGGCGGCTTCATTTTAAACACAGCAGCTAATAATTAAAACAGTCAGACCTCACACTGTGGGCTACAGAGACAGCACAGAGATTTTTATGCATAAGCGGTAAATAAACTGTATTATCTCTCTAGGGGCTCTCTGAGGGCTGAGGCCTTGGGTGCTGACAACACATTCACAGCGCTGTGAGTCCGGCTACATCACCCACTCGCTTCACCTCCAATAAGTTAGATAAGAGAGTCAGACAAATATGCAGGTTTAATGACGAGCATTCATATTTTCCGACTGAGCAAAACATCCGTATCTTTTCATTTTAATGACAAAAAGAAACTCAGATTTAAAATGATTTTGTCCCAGCGTGTTAATCTTGGCAAGGGCTGAAAAGCCTTCTGCAACGGTAATTGGACCATGGGACACAGAAAAGCCAGTGGGACCCTCACAGATGAAAGCTTTTAGGTGGGTTGGCAGCTCCTTAAGGCAGGGTGAGGCAGGTTTCATTGCAGGTTTTACAGACTGACACCCCTGAAGCTGGAGTAAATTCCTCCCACACCATGCTGGAACCATTTCTCTGCTTAGCCATCTGTGATATTTATAAAAACATATTCAGTAGCCTCCATCTAATCCGTGGACCATAAACACCTATCTCCAGATTCGATACAGTCACGACACTTGGATGCTGATTCGATATGTATTGTGATTTTTAAGTATTGCGATTCGATATTATGATTTATTGCGATATTTGTTAACTTTTTTAACACTAGACCACGGGAGAAAGTTGAATCATACACTTCTAGGGATTTTCAGTTTGTAAAATATCTAAATTAATACAGTTAAAATGTTTGATTTTCAGCATGTATGTAGTCAGAGATGTCTGAAGTCAAATATGTCTGTCATTATCAGGCATTATTTATTAATTTTTTCCAGCAACCCAAAAATGAAAGACATTTCCCTCACAAATTAGTGGTATTTTCTTTTTAATTTATAAGGGACAGGTAATGTTTTATACTTCTGGTAAATATAATCCAATTAATCTTATTTCCATATATGTATTTTATATATACAGTTCCCTTTGTTAACACCTTATTTTGAAAACCGAACCTAGTCACACGTGTATACCTCAGCTAACTTCGCCATTACTAGCTTTCCCCGTCAGCTCCGTGCTCTTTATACAGCCATGGTCAGCTCCATCGGTGCCGTTTGACTGTATTTACCATAAATGTCAGTATATGGGTGACCACGGAGATACAAGTGACGGCTGGCTTGACCGCACGTTACCGCAATACGATAACGTTTCCTGTCCATGATAGAGTTAACATGCAGCTTTAGCCATGATGTCTAGCTCTGCTTTTCCTGGTAATGTGTGAAACCCAAAGTGTTTCCATACTTTACTGTATGTGTAGTGTTTACCACTCTGGATTTAAAATGTGAGGGTTCAGTTCATAATCATGCGGACCCTCCACTGTTTTGTACTTCCTCGTTGTGGCTGGCTGCAGTTTGTTTCGGGTGACGGATACAGAACGGATATGACATCACGTTACTCAGACTACAACAATAAAAGCGGTAACTTCCTTCTATGTCCACATAGACTCAAATGAAGCAAATATAGCGATTCTGGCATTAAAAAAATCAATTTCAAAATCGTAAAAAAAAGAAATCACGGTGAAAATATAAATAAATAAAATAGGTGAATCGATTTTGTTTTTCCCCACCTCTACTGGCTAATGTCTAAATGAAACATAAACAGCTTTAATATTATATCGGGCTGCTCTCTATCAGTGCAGGAGGAATACATAAAATTTATCTGCCCAAAAAAAACCTGCACACCCATCTGCCTGCAATATTATGTGCCAGGAGATGCTATGATATACCCCATCTCTCAGCAAAACACACATTTCCACACAGGGCCCGGCATGCATACACATCGTCTCATGACAGTATGTGGATAAATAATCCCATTAAATATGATTGAGGGTTTTTCCAACTCAGAGCGTTTACACTCTCTCTCTCTCCATCTCTTTCTCTCACTCTGTGTCTCGCTCAGAATGAGGTATACGCATAGGAAGTATCTTCCGACAGGCAATTTACAGGCCGGACACCCTCTCACACACACTAATACCCACCCACACACACACACACACACACACACACACACACACACACACAAAACAGTCCACCAGAAGGCACTCTTAGATAGGTCACAATAACTCTCGCTAGGTTGAACTTGGCACTTATGCCTTTGGAGCAGAATCCCTGGAGTCCTTTGTGTGTGTGCGTTTGTGTGTGCATGTGTGTGTGTGCGTGTGTGTGCGTGTGTGTGCGTGTGTGTGCGTGTGTGTGCGTGCTCGTGATGACAGAAGAAACAAGTCATTTTAAATCCAATAAGATGTGAAGTACGTGTGGCCTCCTGGTGGCAGGCTAAGGCACGGTACTGAAGGTTTGAATCTTGCTGACAGGCTTTGTTACCTCTCACCCGCCAACACTTCATCTCCCTCTCTCTCTCTCACTCTCTCTATTATTTCCTGTCACTCTCCATTTCATTATTATCTCGGGAAGAAAAAAAATATTCCACAGGAGCTAAACTTTTTGAAAAGAAAGACAAACTTCAGTGTGAAAGGTGCTGTTGCTGAGTGAAGTGAGTGAACTAAAACTGACGCCTCTCCTTCCAGTCAGTCAGTCAGTCAGTCAGTCAGTCAGTGAGTCAGTCGTCATGTTTTGGCGGTGTTTACCTTTGTTCCTCATTATAAAGAGACAATGAGCACACTCCAGAAAAGGCTATAGGGTAATTATCAAAGCTTATTCAAGCACAGAGTCAAGCATGATCCCTGCATACCTGAGAGA
Organism: Sebastes umbrosus; assembly: GCF_015220745.1. Classification (NCBI taxonomy): domain Eukaryota; kingdom Metazoa; phylum Chordata; class Actinopteri; order Perciformes; family Sebastidae; genus Sebastes; species Sebastes umbrosus. The sequence goes on along the minus strand of NC_051277.1, from coordinate 18,368,936 downwards.
TCTATTGGAATTCAATACATCAGGTCAAACACATATCCCTGCCAGTCGCCCTCACAATCGAGCACCATCTTGACATTCTTTGCCGAGAGCGTAGCGCTCTCTGAACACGGCGCGGTAATTGGCTTGTATACATCGCTCTCTGATCATTTCGGATAGCGCGGAGGTGTTTGTTTTTCATTCTTTGTTGCCATGGCAGGTTGGTGATGATTTGGCATTTGGTTCCACTTACGCACTTGTTTTGATCCAAATGTAGAGGTTTCGGTTCTCTGGCAGGTTGTGGATATGAAGAACAGTTGTGTTATTACACTTATTTGCTGTGGTTTAATTAATCGGTTTCATTAATTTAAAAAAAATTGAAGTCAAAATTTCTCTGATTCTAGCTTCTTAAATGTGAATATTTTCTGGTTTCTTTACTCCTCTATGACAGTAAACTGAATATCTTTGAGTTGTGGAAACACTGATCCACATTTTTCACCATTTTCTGACATTTTATTAGAGATGTTCCGATACCATTTTTTCCTTCCTGATACCAATTCCGATACCCGAACTTGCGGTATTGGCCGATACCAAATAACGATCCAATACCAGAGTGATAACAAAAAAAGTATAGTTATTATTATTATTATTATTTAGCAGCTGTTTACTACTGACTATGTATGGATGTGATATGATTACTATCTTTGTTGTATAGCCTAAAGGTTAAACTCTTTGAATGCAATAGAACTTTATTTTATTTTTCAGTTTTACTTGTTTAATTTTCCACTGTGAAATATTGCCAGATGGCTGACATTTCCTCGCTCTGACTAACGTTACACTCTCCACAAGCACCGCACTGTTGTTGTTTGCTATCGTCATGTGACAAACTACCTGCAATCAGTTCTTCTTCGCTGCACTAAAACAGAAGTTGCTAGTGGCAGCCAAAGCCATGACACATCCAGGGCGACAGCACAGTGAAGGCTACTGTTTTGGAGCGGAGAAGAAGAATTGATTTCCAGTTAATCAAGTTGATTTTTTTTCTGGGTTAATAAATTATGGTATCGGCTCGGTGCATAGATTGGCGTACTTGCCGATACGAAATACCGAATTTTTGGCAGTATCGGACACATTTCCGATACTGGTACTGGTATCGGAACAACTCTACATTTTGTAGACCAAACATCTAATTGATTAATCAAGAAAATAATCAACGGATTAATGGACAATGAAAATAATCTTTACTTGCAGCCCTGCATGCATTCACCAAGAAGCACAGACAACTACAAAAAGACAGCTGATCTCAGAAAAGCCCTAAAATATCCAGTGTCAATGTGTTAAACAAAGAAAGAGCTTTGCAACATATACCAACAAACATGTAAAGAGAAGACATTTGACACTATCCTACACATTAGCTATTAGACACATTATATTTGAACACCCACTGTGTGTCATTAAGCAGTGGGCTAAGTCAGGGAAACACTGCCAGCAGAGGCGCACAGTTGGTGCAAGTCCCAAAATCTAAAATTGAGCTTTTTTTAAAAAACACAAGTTCCAAATGAATTACATGCACCACATGTCATTGCGACACTATTTTTTTTGCTGCAGGCAACACACTCAGCCTGTGGTGCAACTGATAGAACATCTGAAAATGTAGACAATCTGGATGCTCTGCATTTGGAGAGGGCCTGCAAGAAAGGTTGGGCATTTGTTCTTTGATTATTCTGGTTCTAATTCAAATACAGTTCTTAACGGATCGTGAATACTTACTGTTGAGGGAAACACAAATCTATATTTTTCATGTTCTGAGTAACAAAACGATTACACTGAAATAAAAAGAGACAAATGTAACACAACATTAAAAACACCCACGCTCAGAAATGAGACCACGAATGGCTCTTTATTCCCAAAATAATCAGTCACCCCTGGCCATAGGTGCATAATTTATTCATTAATACTTTCATACATGTCCCTCTCCATTAGCGTTCCCAGCCTTTGATCCAAGAAGGATCAAAAAGAAATCACTCTTTGCATCAAATGAACTCCTCATCGAGATGATCACATCTTTGCTTTCCTTTCATCACGGGGCTCATTCTCTCTACAAACTTTTTTTTCTTTCCACATCTATTTGTGACACATTCTCCACAGTAACAACCACAATTTGTCAGAAATCTCAGCTGTCCGTGATAACGACTGATAATTTGTAATTATCTCTCATTAACCTGCAGAATAAAAGCTTAATGACAACAGAGTGTGAGGTGCTAGTGCTAACTGTAGCTGCTGTCATTCACAGTGAAGAGTCTTTTCTTTCTAGAGTTTCTTTTTGCCTCAGTGAGAATAATCTCAATTTGAATGGAATTAAACATAGCTAATTTCTTGTTTTTACGGTTATTCTGCTCATTTTAACTTGCACTATTTAATCAGTATTTGTGGAGGTGCCTGCAGCTGGTTTAAAGCTAGGTAAGGGAACAGCTCAGGCGCTCTGAAGTCATCCCTGCTGCTCAAACAAAAGCTCAGCTCTGAACTTGTCTCTGCGTGACTCCTACTCTCTCTGACCTCCCACACTATTCCTGTGCTCCAACAAATGGAGCTACACCACACACACACACACACACACACACACACACAAACACACACACAAAGCCATAATGCGATATAACACAGCCTAATGCAAGAGCATTGTGTTTGTGTGTGTCTGTCAGAGAGCCTCCTAAATTGTTAAAACCTTCCCTTGTGTAATGCATCTCTCTAATGTCGGTATCTGGCATCTACTTTGGGATATATTTATTTCAGGTTCCTATTTATTATGTCTTTTCAGGACAGTCTGAGCCAAAACATGGCATAACCTCAATTATATAAAAGCACAGTTTGTTTCAGAGCCATGCTGCCTCCTACAATAGATTGCATAAGGCATAAACTAAGGCAATAACTAGACCTACATAGATTAATTTTGAAATGTTGTCTGGATATACGTGTTGGTCTTCTCATCTTAAACTCTACAGATTGTTTTGCTTTTCAAACAATGAGGAAAAGCAAAAGGGAAATGTGGATTTTACTCTCAAAGCAAATTCTATAGATTAATTTATCCTCTATTTTTCTTCCCGGGTTAGTAAGCTGTTGTATACATAATGAATTAAGTATGTAAACTTTATTGTATGTTCAACAGACTTTCTTTCTGGGTCGTCCTGGTTTCTGAGCTGATTACACCTGGCATTAACATACTATATTAGAGGTGAAGATTCACACCTCTATATAATATGCATTTGGATATCCTATCTGGATTGGGGAAAAAAGCATCTTAATGCAAAAAGTAAATGCAGCAACATTAGCATTCATTCGGAGTCGTGTGTCCGGCCACCTGGCAAATGTAAGTCTCATATTCATTCTTCTTTTAGGGCTGTTTTTAGTAGGGCTGTCCCAAATATTCGAAGGTATTCGAAGCTGACATGTTCTTCTCCATCTCCCCTGTTTCAGCGCCGCTGCCACACTACTGTACACGCACACACCTCTACACACAACAAACAGCGATATCCGTCTGAGAATAACTAATGATAATTCATGTTGAATAATGAATAATGTTGTGGGATTATTCCTAATCTCATGGGCTATTTTGGGATTTATACTTTATTATTACATACTTATATATAAACAAAAGAAACCCCCCCCAAAAAACCCTGAAGCATTCAAATAGTGCTTTGGAGGTCGATTACCATGGCAACGATAGAAGCTTCGAAGCATTCGGGTCAGCCCTAGTTATTAGTCTCTACTAATCTCTATAAACTGATTTTGCATTCACATGTAGAGTCTGTAGGCAACGGGACAAGTTTTTGGCATCGGAAGCGTTCTGGTTTCCCTTTGTAGTCCGACTAGTATTGACCAATCACATTCTAGCAGGCTTTGGTTGAATACAGGTAAACAGTCTGTGTGAAAAGCAAAAGAGGAGGAACGCATCGGCCGAAAAGCAATTTGGGATTAGCCATCGGCTATCGTCTGACGATGATTTCACTTTTTAATGGTTTAAAATTAGTTTATAAACTGGCTACTTGTGAAATAATCCTGTTGTACATGTCGTCTCTGAACTCCAACTCCAGTCTCGCATCTCAAGATGCTAGTCGGACTGTAAACAATGAACAGCAAAGGGAAAAGGAAGTGGTGGCCTGGATATACGCCGGCTACACCAGAACCCCAGAAATATAACCCCTTGACCCCAGAGGCTTATCGTGGTCAGACTGATAGCCGATGGGTTCAGAGATTGGGTCTCTACCAACTCCTGAGGGAAATATCTGTCTCTCTAGCTGCTAAATACTCCACCATGTTCACTAGCTAGTCGCTAACTGTGTCTGTTTGCTGTTTGGTGCTGAACAGGTAGTGTACAGTGGGTTTTTAGAGGTTATCAATTATATCTGTTTAAAGTGAAAAAATCACCCAGCAGGATTGTCTAACAAGCTAAAGCAAGCCTGGCAAAAGCTACAAGTAGTAGCAGAAGCTAGCAAGTCTCACAAAAAGTGATTACAAATGAGTGACGCCTGTCTGTAGCATTGCTTCCTTTACCTGAGACGTGCCCCGCCTAAGGCATTTGCATATTAAGATCCGATCACAATACCTGCAGATTCAAGATAAGGAGAATGCCTATCAATGTCAGGTGTACATGCAAAGCCCCATATATTGAATGTCATTTATAAAGATACAGATCACATGTTAATACCAGGTGTAAATGGGGCCCATGCCATTTAGTGAAGCTTGTCCTTTTGCAGACAGAATTGTGTCTTCCTCATATTTTCAATTACTTTTTTTCTATTGTACAGTGTAGAGAAACAGATACGATCAGAGAAAGGCTCAAATCCATGACATGTTATAAGCTCATTCATATATGTGCCTCAGCCTGCTGACCCAACATTTACATGATATATGATTTTCTGTCAGTTGCATAAGAGATAGCGCTGCATTTTCTTATCTGTTTTTTCTTATAATCTGGGACAGTGCGAGTGTTATCTACAAGCATGTCGTTTTTTGCCATGACAGAAACTGTGAATCTGAAAACTAAGATTAAACTGAAATGTATATTTCAGATCGGCGTTGTTGTCAGTTTGACTCTTTACATCTGAATGAGCTTTGGTCCACTAGTATTTGTTAAGGATGAGAAAATGTGCCGTAATCCTCAGTAAATCATCCCGGGTGCTGCGTCAGTCTGAGTCTCTGTAAAGCCGTTCAGGACACGGTTATGAAATCATTGTTTCGGGGGCGGGTTGAACTCTAAATCTGGCTACAACTGCAGTGTTTCCCACACACAGGCTTTAATAAGGTGGGGCGCCTGGAAACATTCATGCTCAGGTATATTTTGAGACCCATAGCAGGCGCTCTCCTCCTACCCCTGTTCTTTTAGTTTGTTCTACATTTTTTAAGCCAAAGACTACCTTCACATATACTTGTATATTTTAGTTAACTATCGGGCTCTGTATACTGCATATTTTCCATCTGTTTTTTGATGTATGCCATGAGCATGAAGATGACAAGACAATTTCCTATCTGCAGATCAATGAAGCAGATCTGGTTTAATTCATCTGACTGATCAGAGATGAGATTTCTTACAATAAAACAGACATGAAAAGGCCACAAGTCAGCCGAGGACGGCGAGGACATCTTCCATTTGTTACTATCGTATATTGATTTGGATGGCTACCAATTCCAATATTGAATCATTAATAAAAGGAAATGTCAACACCATGCCAAAGTTTATAAGCATTAATATGCTCAGTAACAGTCCAGTCTTGCTTTCATACTGCTGAATTATTTACGTTTTGCAGTGAAACATTAATGCTGAATGTCATGACTGTAGGCATGAAAACAAAGCCGAGGACAGCCTTTGAAATGGATGTACACCAAGCGCTAATTATTAATAGATGTAAGCTACAGTACGAGGTTATAAAGATGATGTAAAATAATGAATGAGTAGATGAGCAGAATCAGAAATCATTCAGGTAGGCACATTAGATAAGAAGGTCAAATAGCCTGAGGACAGCAGACATACTGCTTAGATACATGGAGCACAGAGAGCCATCTCTTCCTCTTGACACCTGCTGTTCTGCCACAGGGCACTGACCCAGGGCCTTGAACACTGCTCACCACCACATAAAGTCACTCGCTGGTAAACTGAACAAACTGTCACCAGGGAAAAATGCCCTCACTACTGGAGAAGACCCCTAGAGTCATGCTACTGGTGTTTTATATGTGACAGTATGGAACAAATTGCCTGTATACGGTATGTACAGTTTTCAGTCATTCATCATGTTCTAGATCAGCAGTTCACAATCTTTTTCCTTCAAGGACCCCTTTCCTATCATTGAGTAAACTGACAACCCCTGACTAAGTGACATCATTTATGGATATTTCCTATTATATTCAATGCATAATAATAACAGTACAGAACAACTGATACACTGTTCAATTAACCCAAATAGTGAACACAATAACTGCAGGAAGTTTGTGTAAAACAAGCTATTTGGATGCATTTTGAGCAGAATATTTCCTGTAAATATGAGTTTCCTGTTATTTTTAGGAACTTTTTAATAATTATCTGTATTATGTATTATGTCTTTATTTTTTTAACAATCATACAAACTTAGTTCAGTGTAGGCATGCACCGATCTGACTTTTTCAGTCCCGATACCAATAGCGATACCTGGGCTTTGGGTATCTGCCGATACCGAATACTGATCCAATACCAGTGTTTTAATAATAAGCTGTATGCCTCACTGTAGATATTAATTTACTGAGTTGTTATTTATTATCAAAATAATAAATCGTGCGCTAGCAACTTTAAAAAAATCTTCAAAATTAAGAGGAATTACAATTCAGGTGTAAACCTTTTTAATGCAGCAACAAAATGGTAAAAACGTAAGCAGGAATTAAAATTCCAGTATATAATGTGTATAGTATGCAAACTAGAATAGATTGGTCCCATTGCTACAGATACCTGAGCCAGCTATTTGAGTCAGTATCGGCCCGATATCTGATCCGGCATCCGTATCGGTGATGGCTGCACTAATAAAGATTTTCATATTAACAATGAAAATAAATGACTCCATCTGATGTGAAAGAACAAACCGACATAAATTTATCACACAACTCTGCATTCCCCCTAAGGTCTACTGAACGTTTAGCCTCTTTCAGCTTTTTGTTTTGGGCTTACGGCCTAAAAAGCTCTGATAAACCCACTGTACTCTCCCTGCTCAGCACCAAACAGCAGACAGACAGAGTTAGCGACTACTAGTTGGTGAATGTAGAGTTTTTCGCGACTACAGAGCCATATAGTGTGAATATCAGACTTACATTCACCAAACTGCCAGAAACCAAATAGATGCTAATGTTGCTCCATGTCTTCTGGGTGTGTAATAGGCGACTGTTTGCTAACGCAGTCATCCCCAAAGACTGGGTCGGGACTCATAGGTGGGTCACCAAATAAATTTGAATGTCTTCGAGTCTTTTATTTAACATTTTATCTGCAATACACTTTTGTGCCACAAGAGGGAGCCTGAATGTTCGTATTGTTCTGATAATTGTAGCCTACTTATAACATTGTTACATGTTAACTCCGCCTAAATGCATTTATTTGGTCTCATTTATAAAGTATTTAACATGTGTATATGTTTAATAGCACAAACAAAGTTGTGATTTATTGAATGTATATCTCTTCGAAATGGCTGGTTTACCTATTCAAGATAATATGAGGTGATGTGGAAATGACAGTTAAAATGGTTAGGAGTGTTCATTTACGCACAAATTTGCTATACATTCTCAAGATTTATAGATGTAAGACCTGTTGTGAATTGGGTCATGATGGTTTGTCATTTTTGAAAAGTGGGTCCCCAGAAAAATTTGGGAAACACTATGCTAACACATTCACCTTATCAAATTGTGTATGTAAATGTTGTGTCTGTAGCTTATTGCACTGCCCCTGAAAAATCAGAAGGATGCCAAAACAACAAACACCACACATGCAAGGATTGTTTTGTGTTTTCCAGTAAATCTCATCAGCTTCAGATTAAGTACTGAGCCTCAATATGGTAAAGTCTACATAGAGAATCAGTCCAGTCCTACAGAACATTATAAAATGCAGCTATTGCTATGAAAGGAGATCTAATACCTTACTTGCTGTTTTAAAGGTAAATCAGGCTGGATTGGATCATATTTTAATATTGTATGACATCTTTTATTAGTCTTATATTGGCCTCCTGTTGGCATCAGCAACTTGCTTGTACAGCTAAGTCAGCAATACTAATACAAGAAGACTAAAAGCTGCTTAAAAGACGAGATTAATCCATCAGAAATGATTTCTTTTGAGTTCAATTAACAATCACACACACCGAGGGTCCACAAGTGTGTTAACAGCCGACACATGCTGTGCTAAATGCATTGGCACTAACATATCTTTTAACATATGTGCTGTGAAAAACTTAACAGAAGCTCGGTCAGCTGAGCTTCACACAGGTGCCGCAGAGGATTTTAAACAGCCAAGTTCGGGCCTCTTGTTAGGATGAATGATGCCTGTAACAGATTTCAGGAAATGAAAAAATTACTGCCATTCAGGCTCAGAGACGATACTGATATCTGCAGGTTTTATTTTTTCTAATTTTGTTTGGCAATTTAACAATCTGCAAGATGCCTATTGTGTGTTTTTTTTTCTTCCTCCCAACCCCTTCTTGGTTTATTGTGTTTCAAATGGAGAGTTATATAAGCAGCGCTCCTCTCCTGCTGTCGGATGGGTGAATAAGAGGAGATCAAAAGGGAGGCGATAGAGAAAGAGTGTCTGCTGCCTTCTCCTCTTCTTTATTCCCTCCACATTCTGCCAATGTGCAGTTCACTCTAACTGCATGACTTGCCCTGGATTCTCGCTTTCTCTCTCCCTCTCTAGGACATTACACTTTAATCTCATGTTCTCTCACTTTTTCTCTCTTGCCCCCCTTTTGGTCTCTTTGCCTCTCACGCTCTTTCCCTTGTTCATCCATCCATCCATCCATCTCTGCCTTTCTTCTTTAATCCCATGTTCTGTACCGCTTTGGCCCGGAGAATCTCATCCTAATCTGCTGTCTCAATATGGCCTTGTATGACTGCTAATCCTGTGCGTGTGTGTGTGTGTTTGTGTGTGTTTGTGTGTGTGTGTGTGTGTGTGTGTGTGTTTGTGTGTGTATGCAGATGTATGCTTGTTTACATTAGGGCTGTGTATTGGCACGAATCTGGCAATACAATACGTATCATGATACAGGGGTAACGATACAATATATTGCGATATATTGGGACACTGTAAGCAAGGTGATATATTGCGGGTTTTTTCAAATTTAATTTTAGGAAAACTGTCATAGTATAAAGAAACCACCATAAATATAAAATGTTAAAAAAGCCACTATGTGAAATGGCTACTATGGGGGCTAACATCAATACACATGAATAATACAATTGGATCCACAAGAGTCTCAGCTTTAAAGTCTTACCCATTTATGCAATTCCAACACTGTTTAGTGACCCCAGTATGCAGGAATATTCAAATACACCATTTTAGAATAGGCGAAAATAACACTTTTGTGCTGCATGCAAAAAAAACGACATGGTTTTTGTCCCAAAACTGTGTGGAATTAGCATAAAGTGGGCATGTCTGTAAAGGGGAGACTCGCGGGTACCCATTTTCATTCACATATCTTGAGGTCAAAGGTCAAGGGACCCCTTTTGAAAAATGGCCATGCCAGTTTTTCCTCGCCAACAAATTTGCATAACTTTGGAGCGTTATTTAGCCTCCTTCGTGACATGCAAGTATGACATGGTTGGTACCAATAGGGTTGCTAGTTTCATACCATCGCAGTAACTTTCTATAGCTTTAAAACTGAGCCAGAAATACAGAATATAAAGCCACCGGGTCTGCCGGCTTTTCAGGAGGTTAATTAAAAAATCCATACAGCGTTTTTAGAGAATCGATAAAACATAATATCACGATACTCATGTGTATATTGATATGTCCTTTACACCCCTATACTTTACATCATGTGAGAGGCAGTTTTCGCAGAAAATGACGCAACATTTTAGTTTGTGTGTATGATGTCCTGCACTACATGGAGCATCAAAGCACATAGAGGCCCTTATGTTGAGGTGGTGGAGATGGAGAGGAGGAGGGGGGGGTGCAGATATTGTCATGGATGAAGAGACCCTTCTGACACAACAACAATTATTCACACATGAAAACCACACTGCTGCTCATATGAGAGGGATGCAGCGAAGAGAAGAGAGCGATGGGAGGGATGAGAGAAAAACATGCAAGTGGGAATACTGTCTCTTTACAAAGTATAATCTCTCACTTTAATCTCCCTCTCTGTGCCTGTATAACTCTCTGAAGCCCTGCTGTTTTAAATAAATCTTTTTTTTTTTTTAGTCCAGCAGGTATAGCTGCATATAAACAAGCAGAGTAAAAAAGCCTTTTCAGTATAAGCAATATAAAAGCCGCCTATAACCTGCATGAACCTGCATCACCCTTCCTTTTTTCATCTATATACAGAATGCACTGACACAGATCATACCTCTGTTATCCATTTTTCCAGCCTCTCTCTCTCCTGCAAGGTGTCAAATCATCCTCTCAACTTGATAGATATGAACGCGAGGTCCGTTAAGTCCCGTTAAGGCAGCTGCAGCCTCTCTCTCTCTCTCTCTCTCTCTCTCTCTCTCTCTCTATCCGGACGGAGTGACGGAGTGACCGGGAGGAGGAGGAGAGGATGCTCGGTCTGCCCGCAACCGGAGCTCCGCGATGTGCACTAGTTTATCTCCCTCCCTGTCCTGTTGGTTCACTCTACTGTGGGTTAGTGTGAGTGTGTGTGTGTGTGAGAGAGAGAGAGAGACTAACCTCTGATAAAGTCCCGTTTTTCCTCTCCAGCGTCTTTTAGCTCCCCGGTCTCCGTGTCTCTCCCTGAGCGCAAAAAAGGTGCGACTATTTATCCCGCAAGTCTTCAGGACGCCTCTGAAACAAACCGACTGACTGTGTTTAGTAACCAGGGTGACAGGTGTCGCCTCCAGCTCCAGCGCACGCACGTTCTATCGTTCTATCCTCCACGTTCTATCGTTCTATCCTCCACGTTCTATCGTTCTATCCTGCTCCACGTTCTAACGTTCTATCCACCACGTTCTATCGTTCTATCCACCACGTTCTATCGTTCTATCCTCCTCCTCCACGTTCTATCCTCTTCTTCTTCGTCTCGCGCTGAGCCTGCGCGCAGTGTTGTTGTCTGTCTATGTGTGTGTGTGTGTGTGTGTGTGTGTGTGGTGGGGGGGGGGTACTCGTTCTCTCTTCCTCTCTGAGCTCCGTTACAGGAGGTTCATTGGGTCGCCACGGTCCAGCAATTACCGACAACTCACCGAGCATTAGACTGACAGGTGCGCACACACACATGGATAGTTGGATAGTAGAGCTGGTGGTGCTCTGGAGGGGGGGGGGGCACCGCCTACATGTTTGGGGGCCTGTTGGATGGAAAATGAGTGGATTTCAGTCCTTGAGGGGATGGAAGGAGAGAGGTTTCTCACACTAAAGTGGAAAAGAGGCCTGGTTCTATGTGTCAGAGTCAGTTTTACTTAAGGCGCTGACATCATGATGTATCAGGCGATTGGTTTGGCCCAGTGGCCCGTACTGAATTTTGGTGCTGATATCAGTATTTTAAAAAAGTTGAAACAATCGGAGCAACTTTTGATATCTCGGCATATACTTGCCAACCTTGAGACCTTAAAAATAGGGAAGATTTCAAACATTTGAGTTTCAGAGACTTTGAAATCTGCATTCTGGTGACTTTAAAAAGGATTAAAATAACAAAATAATAGTTTTATAGGGACTGTTTGTAAGAATCAGAAATGCTTGTGAACAGTGACACCTGTGGCCGTTAAGTCAACGAAAGTCAGTGTCCTGTTACTCTGGCTCGCGTTTGTGCTCGCTCTACATAGACGTCATATAGCGAGAACGAGCGCGGTGTGTGAATGAAGGCAAGCAGGCAGAGGAGCAGAGACTCCGGCCCTGGAGACCAAAGCTACGGTCTCCCCGGCGTCCTCCGACCGCAGCCATCACTGTTTTGCAAGACGGGCTTCACTAGATATAACTTTGCGGTTTTGGTGCTTCCGTGTAGTTTGTGTTGTAGTCTTGTCTGAACAGCGTGTTTTCAGGCTTTAAAAAAAAGATTTGGCCAATCACAGGTCATTTCAGAGAGAGAGAGCATTCCTATTGAGCGTTCCTATTGGCTGTGCTCCGGTGGGCGGTGCTTGGTATTTCCTCAACTGATCTCAACATGGCTATATGTCCAAGTCAGTTTTACTCAAAACAAACAGCCGCTGACATCATGCTGTATCAGGACCAGCAACGTAACATAATTGTGATTGGCCCCGGTGCAGATTTTTTTCTTGGGCCCTTGCCCCAAACACAAGCGCACGCTCGTGCACACACAACCACTCTAGATCATTGCTATGCCACCATGGAGAGGCTCACTATGCAAGTCCCATACTGCAAACCAGCCTGTGATCAGCACCACGGACAGCAGCCGGAGTGCCTAATTTATCAACGCTAATTTACCAGCCTGCCCTGGACTCAGCCGCCCATTGTTCTCACAGACACAGATTACTGGTGCACATTTTCCAACATATGAGACGTAACAATTACAGTGCTATAGATTTAAATCCCTGATCCCACTCCATAATAACAAAAAAGAAACCAGTACTCACCCATTGGAAGTTTAAACTACAGGTCTTGTGCTCCACAAAGTCAAAAACAACACTGCTTTTATGGACCATGTCCTTTTTTATTGGAATGTCCTGGCCGTGAGCGACGCAGCGCGACGTGGCACGCCGTTTTGAGCTGAATTTTTGTTAGACGCCCAACTGTTTCTATTTATTCCTGTCGCTCATTTTGAAATCGCCTCAGTGGACCGGGAGCAGCAGATTGGTGAAGTTGAAATCAAACGATACCTCCTCATTTCACTCCAGCTGGCTGGAGGGAGATCGCCAGGGAGCTGAAAGTTTCCTACTGCTGTTGGCTATATTGTATGTCATTTCCAGTAAATATCACAATATTAAACGTGTGTTTTCTGTTTAAAAAGAACAAACGAAGGAAGATAAGTGGTTACGTGTCCAGTCTGATCTCGAGCTCACAGCTGATAGGTAGCCTACGTGGTTTGTTTACATGACGCAACAGTAGTGCATATATTGGATACAGTGCGGTGTAGGAAGGTGATTGTGGGCCTCGGTGCGCTGCACTGGTTGCACCGTCGATATTTACGCCACTGGTCAGGACAAGGATCCTCCAGAGTCTGTTCTCAGCTAATGGAGTCGACACTGGTTCAACTGCTATTGATGTGTTTTTAATTCAGACTTGGTGACCAATGATTTTTATTTGCCTACACCTCACAATTAATTTGCATTTATTACCTGTGGGCAGTTCTCTCACACCACAGCTCGGCCCTTTGGGTGCTGCATACACAGAAATATTAAGCTTTCACTGGCAGAACATGGGTGCAAAACACTGGCGCACCTTTACTCCATCCAAACACACACACACACTTTTATGTGCACAGCTCATCAGCACGCAGAGCATCTGTAGAAGGCTCGTGTGGGCCCCTTGGGGCCCCAGGACCGGGTGCAGCTGCACCACCAGCACCCTCTGGCGCTCTTCCAGATATTAGTCTGATTCAATTCAAGCGACTCCGACAGTCACGATCTGAATGAGACAATATTACAGTAGAAGCTAGAACCTGGCTCGTACTAAATTATTGAATCCAGTACTGATACCAGTATTTAAAAGTTGAAACAATCAGAGCAAATTTTAATATCTCAGTGGATATTCACTTTTATACATAAAGTATAATAGGGCTGCAATGAATGATTACTTTCATTTTCAATTATTTTTAGATTTATAAGGAGTAAAAAGTACAATATTTCCCTCTGAAATGTAGTGTAAGTAGAATGTTACGCTTATAAGGGAAATACTCAAGTAAAGTACAAATACCTCAAAAGTAAAGTACAAATACCTCAAAACTGTACTAAGTACAGTACTTGAGTAAATGTACTTAGTTACATTCCACCACTGTAAACCTGTCCTTGCTCTCTATAATAACATCACATATATCCAATAATACAATACAGCTGCGATAAGATAATATTCTCTCCGGTATTGGTCAGTCTCTACTCCTCAAATTACACTTTGCTGTATATGTACCACTTTATATTTTAATGTAAAATGAGGGTGGACACAATAACATGAACACCTGAACAATACGATGCAATCCATTCCAGTTTTTGTCAGGGAAGTGTTCATCCATCCCGACAGTGGTATATTATGCTCTTATGGAAATTAATTGTGATATTGTTGTATTGCATCACATTATATTGTAATATGTTCCCCCATCATACAAAATCCGACAGTGATGCTAATTACAGTCTGTTATAATGGGGGATCATTTTGCTTTCTTTTTATACTTAATGAAAAATAGCAGTCATATTCCTACAGGAACTATTAGTGCGTCTGCAGTAAATTGCAGTAATTTATGGTCTAGTTATCCCTCATGGTATCAGTTTAATAGCCCTGTGCAGGCAATTATTGTCTAAGTAAAAGTAGGTTAGCTGCTCAATCCCTCCAAATTCCCAGCAAAAAAACATGCAAAACATTAATTTAACCAACAACTTAAAAGGAAAATAGTCCAATGGTGCAGATGAGAGTTAGGAAAAACAGGTGGTTGTATGGACAGCACCGTGCAATACAGTAGGATTTGGACTCAGATGGTCCACGTATTCATGTCCTACTTTGCTATATACATAATAAGGATGTTGCAACAAACAAAGCTGGTCAAAAGATAATTCATATTTCATTCTCTATATTAAAATGCAGAACGTTTGCACTGATGATTGTGAGTTTGTAAGTAAAATACTGTGGTTACGTTCAACTGGCAGTATAAAGTTTTCATCACCAGGCCGTCCTCAACCTCAAAGTACAACCTTCCTCTGTCACATATTTGCATGTTGGTCGTCTTGGTTGATCATATTCTGAATGGTTGTACTTGCATGCTCTTAATGAAAGCAGATAAATCCTTTATCCAATAGTTATGTTGCTAAAAGTTTAGAAGGAGAGCTAACCTGTTGAACATCTGGATGTCTGGTCAGCTGAGCATGATGATATAGATTCAAAGCAGCTTACTTTTTGTAAAGACAAAATACTAAGACTGTCAGGCAACAGGCTTATATCATCTGCCATCAAGTTGCATTGTGATCTATAGTATGATTTATTAAATGTATACAGAGTCTGAAATTATTCAATCACACCAGTGTGGAGTGTCTTTTTTAGAAATAAATAAATAATTCATCCAGCTCTTTGTTCACCAGCGGAGGGGTGGAGCTTTATGCATGCAAGATCTCCACCTATTGTACCACCACAGTAATGTATCTTAGAAACTTGCAGAACAAATTGGCTATAAGTCACTGAGTTACCTCCTTTTTGTGTCCAGGATTATAGAAGGAGGATGAGTCAGTTTTGATAATTTTTTTTTTTTTAAATAACTCGCATTGGTAATCAAGCTAATAGACAACCTCTTATATCTGTAAAATCAAATATGTCTTAAAGATGAATTATCGAAACAAAGATGCAACAATTTACTAAACAGTCCTCTATAACAAAACAGCCAAATGAAAATATATTTAAATCCAGCTTGAGTACAACTTAAAGAACTCTTAGGAACTTGGGGGTAAAACTATTCATTTTAGATCAAAATGTCAAATTTTCAATTAACTAATTAAACATTTTGTCTATGAAATGAAAAATGCCAATCACAAATCAGCAAAGCCCTAATTTGTGTTGTTAAATTACTTGTGTGGTCCCGCTAACAGCTTAAAACACAAAACGAATTGCTGATCAACACTAGAATTATTTTAGAGTACTAGAGTAATAGAGTTATTTTTTTCTTGATTGATTTATACACCAGTCATTTTAGTAGGGCTGTCCTGAATGCTATTTTTTGGGCTTTGAAGCTTCGGTGAGATATATTTGAAGGTATTCAAAGCTTCGGTGCTGTACACACACTACTGTATAGCTCTACACATAACAAACAGCGATATCCGTCTGGAATTAACTAATAATAATTAATGTTTAATATGAATAATGAATAATGTTGTGGGATTATTCCTAATTTCATGGGCTATTTTGGGATTCATAGATCATTGTTACATACTTATATGTATAAAAACAAACAAAAAACAAAGCATTTGAATACTGATTTGGAGATCGATTACCATGACAAAGGTCAAAGCTTTGAATCTTAAAAACATTCAGGTCAGCCCTACATTTTAGCATTGCTAAATACAAAGAAAAGAAAAAAGTTGTCAATCAAATATCCAAGGATTATTGATAATGTTATAATTCATTGATTTGGATTTGGCTAGTTGGCACCATTTGACGAGATGAGTATCTCTCTCTTATGGTTTCTGTGGAGTTGTTGAGGAAGTACACAAACTGTAGCTAACTGTAGTAACTGTACCGTCTCACGAGGGTTTACACAGCGGAAGAACGTGAAGTGTTGTATTGTCTCTGCAGGTGTGAACGCATGAATGTACAGATAATTAGCAACGTTAGGTTCATCACATGTCAATTAGAAATCTGCTCTCACTCCAGCTCGGCTCAAATAAATACAGACTTTGCTGCCGGTTGTTTTGTTTTACGCCTCACATGTAGATTCTTGAAGAGTCAAGTACGACGAGATGTTTTTGTTGTTAAGATGAAACAGCATTTCTTCCCGTTCACTTTGTCTTCGTGCGTCAAAGTCACAGCCTTGAGGTGAAATACAGGCCTTTTATATCATACTGGGTATTAAGGGGAAGCACATTCACAGTGAGACTCTGGAATTACATTTGCTGAAAGGCCAAGGGAAGCCAATAAAACACACATGCAAAGAGCTTGAGAAAAAAAATCTTTTCAAAAATGAGAAACTAAATCTATTTTTAAAATAATCTCTTTAGCCTTACAGTAATCATTCATCCCTATGTTGATCTACCTGGGACAACCATTTAACTTTGTCTTTAATAAGGGTGGGAAAAGAAATCGATTAACCTATGTATCGCAATTTTTTTTTAACGATTTTGAAATGCATATTTTTTATCAGAATCGATATATTTACTTAATTTGAGTCTATGTGGAGGTAGCAGGAAGTTACCGCTTTTACTGTTGTAGTCTGAGTAACGTGATGTCATATCCGTTCCGTATTCGTCAACCAAAGCAAACGTCGGAGGGTCTGCATGGCTACGACCTGAACCCTCACATGTTAAATCCAACGTGGTAAACACTACACATACAGTAAAGTATGGAAACACTTTGGGTTTCACACATTACCAGGAAAAGCAGAGCTAGACATCATGGCTAAAGCTGCATGTTCACTCTGTCATGGACAGCGAACGTTATCGTATTGCGGTAACATGCGGTCAAGCCAGCCGTCACTCGCATCTCCGTGGTCAAATCGTCAGACGCTACAACTGTAGAGCACCCATATACTGACATTTATGGTAAATACATTTAAACGTCACAGATAGAGCTGACCATGGATGTATAAAGAGCATGGAGCTAATTGTAAGAGCTAGCGACTTGCCGAAGTTAGCGGAAGTATACACGTGTGACTACATCTGGTTTTCAAAATAAGGTGTTAACAAAGGGAACTGTATATACAAAATACATATATGGAAATAAGATTGATTGGATTATATTCACCAGAAGTATAAAACATTACATGTCCCTTATAAATTAGAAATTAAATACCACTAATTTGTGAGGGAAATGTCTTTAATTTTTGATTTTTGGGTTGCTGGAAAAAAATTAATAAATAATGCCTGACAATAACTGATATATTTGACTTGAGGACATCTCTGACTACATACATGCTGAAACATTTTTACTGTATTAATTCAAAGTAAAAGTCCTTAGAAGTGCATGGTTCAACTTTTTCCCATGGTCTAGTGTTAAAAAAGTTAACAAAAATCGCAATAAATCATAATATCGAATCACAATTCTTGTAGAATCGTAATACTTAAAAATCGCAATACATATCGAATCGGCACCCAAGTATCGTGTTAGTATTGAATCGAGGGATTTGTGTATCCCAGCCCTAGTCTTTAACTGCTTAATGAATACAGCGATGCTTTAATCTTGTTAATTTCTTAATTCTTGTAGATTTTT
>NC_051277.1:18338061-18350546 GCF_015220745.1 Sebastes umbrosus | reverse complement strand
TAGATTTTTTTCTTCTTTTAACCTTTAACTTCCTGTGCTGAAAACTGATGTTTTATTTCATCCTAAGGATCAATTTATCCGTGCTTTAATCTCATTTAATCTCAGATGAAGGTGTAGCACCATGTCTTCTTTTATCCTGCGCCGTATAAGTAGCTTTGTCCTTTTTTTTCCATAAGGACGCCGGCAAATTGATTGGCATTCTCAAGTGGACCGACTAAATGATGGCTAGAAATTAAATGCCTGAAAGAGGTAGAATGGTGGTTAGGACAAGTGGGTAGAGAGGGAGAGAGAGAGAGAAAGATGGAGAGTGGAGTGGGAGAGAGGGAGGAATACACAAACAGGTTGCACTGGGACCTGGGGAATAAGGGGAGGAGAGAGCAGAGAGAAAGAAAAATAAGATGGAGGGCCACAGAAAGCTCTGGTTTAACACAGAGCTTCACGTAAAGGAGATTTTAGTCTGTTGTCATCATCATCATCATTAAGACTTCTAACATAATCCCACACACACACACACACACATACAGGTGCTTAAATATCAATTTATTTTCTGAGCCAAACAGCAAATGTCTTTAGTCTCACCGACCAACTTCCTCCTCCTCTGTCCTGCCAGGTTTTAAGCATTTAGCTCTTGTCCTTCACTGATGCATCAATCCATCCTCCCCTCTCTCTATGTGCCTCTCTCCCCCTTTCTCCCCCCCCCTCTGTGTGATTACTTACCTCCCAAGAAAGAAGAAGAAGAAGAAGTACACTCCATCTTGTTGTTTTATGTTCCCAAGCAAATTTAGTCCTGCTTCTCCCTCCTCCACCCTCAACTCTCTTTCACTTTGTCTCCGTCTCTCTCACTCACTCTTCGTCACCCCTCCCTCTCGCCCTCCCTCCATCCCCTGACACCTCGCACTCTCCTCCTCCTCTCCTTCCCTGTTGCTCTGTATGTAGTTGTATAACTTATCACCCTGATCCCATCCCTTCCCCGCTCCGATAATTGGCGGCAGAAGATACTATAGCACGCTTTATTTAGCTGCTCGCTATTAGCTATTCCAATTAGTCGTCTAATGCCAATAAGGAAAATAAACTGTTATAGCCTCCATGTGTTGGGCACAACGGGAGGAGGGAGTTTGTTTTTGCCCGTGCAACAACTGGGGCCAGTGCACGAACACACACACACACACACCTCAAACACACACAGTTACACTGGATCCACTCGACAGGAGGCTACATGTTGGTTTTAACAGATGGTGAAACACTTTCCCTCGAGTATCGACATTACTCTCTCTCTCTCTCTCTCTATATATAATTAACTAGGTTTCAGTAACAAACCTTTGGGCTTTGCTGTCGCCATGGTTACTCAAACTCTGAAACGCGACTGTCTGCATTTGCATGTGTGTGTATGTGCGACTGCTGGCAAGTATGGTAGTGTATGTGCGTGCACATGTGTCGTAGTGTTCACACCCCTCTGTGTGCGTGTGCTTGTATGTTTCTATGTGTGTGTGTGTGTGTGTGTGTGTGTGTGTGTGTCCACGTCTCTGCAACTGCATGATTGTGCATACACATGAGTATTTTGGTTGCTTTGATGCCTTTGTTTCCCCACAGGGCTCAGAGGCTGGTTCTGTCTCAAGCGCTCATGTATCTACACAGAGAACAGCGGTATTACATGATGGGTCCATTGATAATTTATTACAGGTCTATTGTACCTCACATAATACAATCTTAATAATTATATAATCCCATGAATAACGTTTACAAGCGAGATGAATTTAAAGCGGGGAGATGAAATAAAAATGAATTCTGTACTTGTAACAGGGGAGGTAAAAGTTGACCTTGAATTTGAACTTGGTGTTCCTTCTCTGAAAGGCAAAATAAAATAAAAACAGGATGTGGGATTATAGCTTCTGAGCTGCCTGGGCAGCCAACCGTGTGACCCGGTATCACGCTAAAGTGTGTACTCGACCCGCCTGTCCACCAGAGTATAGCGTGTCAGTGTCAGTGGGTTTGGCCTTGCAGAGGCGTGAATATTACACATGTGTGTGAAGGTGCTGTACCAGCAGGGGGCAACAAAACCGCTCACTTAGGTTTAGGCAACAAAACTACTTAGTTAGGTTAAGGAAAAACATCATGGTTTGGCTTAAAATATGTCAGTAAACGTAACATAAGTACGGAAAACACATCACAAACATCACTAATGTAGCTTACAAAATAAAACACTGGTCTTGAACACCGGTCTACTGGTTGAAAGTCGTGTGTTTGTTCAACCCATCCACCTCCTCTCTTACCCTCCATAAGCGGTCTTTCTCACTTTTTATTCTATGTCACTAGCTCTGAGTGTAGCATATACGTATACAGGGATGCATTTACATTGCAGTCAGTACAGACCACCAGCCCGTTCTCACGTAAAATACCGAGTCTTTGTCATGGCCGTCGGCGTTCGGTACCGCCACACAAGGCACCCTTTAGCGCCGGTATGAAATGCATTGGGCTTTCCATTAACTACATGTAAACACATACGCGGAAACAGTAAATGCTCAGAGAAAGTGCGCTGGAGGGTGGGTTGATGGGTCCAACAAACAAATCCAGAAGAGCGCTGTTTGTGTCCTGTGCGTTGAGTTTCACTTTCACGTTACAATCAGCTGTTCGTTCGTGTCCCGTTTTCACAACATTCAGTGTCATTTTTACAAACGTAGTAGTTTTAAGGCCAACTATGTACTGTAGTTCTTTCCTAAACCTAACTATAGTGGTTTTGTTGCTTAATCCTAGAGTGACGCGAAGGGGCGTGACCAAGGGGCGTAACAAAGTGGCGTGACAAAGTGGCGTGACAAAGTGGCGTGACAAAGTGGCGTGACAAAGTGGCGGTTTGTGACGTGTTGGGATGAGAACGCGTTGAGACTACATGGCGTTAAAGTGACACACCAAAAGCAACTGCACGCTTTTGCCTTGCGCATTATTGTGTCTTACGCCTTTTCGTGCAACCCGGCTGGTATATCATTTTGAACTTCTCTCTCCTTTCTCACAGCTACTATAGCAAATGTTTATTGTAACACTACAATAATGCTAAGCAGTCAACCCTTCATCAGTGTTAAATATATTTTTTAAGACGCTGCAGTAAAGTAAAGACAGAGAAGAGCATTGTTAAGGATTCAGTATGCTTCAGTATGTGTGAGCTGAGTGTGTTTTGCATGTCTTTGTTGTCTTGATTCATTAGATCGTACAATGGTGCACACTTTCAGTTTCTCCTTGAAGTCATTCATGGTGTTGCACTCCGTTGTACACGTTAAAAGTGACGGTGAGAAAAAGTTGGAAAAAAATAATTGCCAGACGCAATCAATCAAACTCTTTTATGCCCACATTCCTGATAGATTACTTTGTAAAGTGAGCTGTAATCCTACTGTTTACTTTCCTTCCTCATAGTCTTAGAAACCACGGCGCATTGTGTTGTCATCTGATAAACCTTTGAAATCATGGTTCTATTAGTCAAACTGGACTTCCTTGATTGTATTTCAGGGTACCTAAAGCGTCACTGCCTCGCCAATGCTATTTTACTTTTCCATGCATACTACTCTGCTGGAAAAAATTGTTTCTGGGTCCATTTTGTTAACATTTGTTGCTATATTGTCTTTATTTCTGATGATAGCTGTCCAAACACAGACAGTGCCACCTCTCACTGAGCCATTTCCAGCAGCTACGATGGAGCGTGATTGCGGAAAAAAAAGATTCCAGCAATCTAAAACATCCGTTATCGCCAGGCTTTGGTGTCACTCCCTGAGACGGAAAGAGAGGAACTTCTTTTTACACACCACTTTGCAGCAACCGTCCATCAGTTTTACTGGGAGAAATCCATCGCAGAGGAGGCAGAGATCCAGATTTCTACACTGATGGCAGCCTCAGTAATCCAGAAGGCGATATAGCCATAAAACATGTTGTGTTTTGAGCGGAGGAATTTCACTATCACTGTGTGAGTGTGTCCTCTGGGCTTTATTGCTATGACATTATGGGAAATGTTGGACATCAATTGACATAGATGTAGACAAGGCAGGGCGCAGTGAAAAAATACATTTCCACAAGATAAGTCCTGAAATGCATTTAACATCATAAACTGGCACATAGTGAAATCATCCACAGGCATATTTTCCATTTAAAGTGCACTGAAGGAACCCCTTAGTGCAGTTTTCCTGGCTAGGATTTATCCACCTGGTCCAGCTGTGACAACCTTTTAGTCTCTTCACTGAGTGCGAGGCTACCGCTGGTCCCGTATGACATCTGTCATCTGCTCAAAAGTATTTCATGAGAAAGTTAAACCGTTAAATAGTGCTGGAGGTAAAATTGAAAAGGGTGTTAAATAACCCCCTCTCTGGTGACATGTTGAGTCAAAAGGGAAGCCAACCATTCCCAGCGTGCATCTGTAATCGGCTGCACCAGTGGACGAGAGATGAGAGGAGATTTACCTCACTAGATTAAAATGTGTGGCAACACAAAAACTAGTTCATATTTAAAGATTAGTTGTTGCTAAATATTTACACCCAGAAACTCTTATTCTTGGCAGTTCTGTTCCAGCTTTGTGATGCTGCTGTGACTAACTGTCCACATGCTTTATTACTTTTGATTTGACAGATGTTTCCCGGCATCTGATTTACACATTACCAAAGTCTTACTAGCCAAGGCATATCTTAGTCTTATTGTTTTAAGTTTTAATGCTGCAAACCAATCTAATAAATCACTATAGTTACTAAGAACTGATGAAGGATTTGACCTTATACAAACTCTACAGTAGTGATTGATTGACAGATAGCTGGTGCATCCCAGTCCAGAGGGGCGGACCATGAAGCAGGTTAGACAGAACCAGGCTTTCTTTGCCTTAGCTGGCTCGACAAAGCCAATTAATCCCCCTATGTAAGAATATAACAAAATTATTACAACAAGTAACAATATTATGGCAAATAAGGCGAGAGATGAATGCTGGCAGAAAACTACTAATTGTGTAAATTCATTAGTTAATGTATTTATTTTACCACTCAATGCCGATGTTTTATACATAACATAACTGCTAATGTACAGCTCTTACCTTTCACAATAAAAGCCCTAGACATATAATATTCGCAGGCGAGTATTTCACATTTTCCTGTCTTTTATTCGTCACGCCCCCAGTGTGTAAAGGCCTTAACCCACCAATCTGGCTTCATGGTACACCCGTCTGGTGTCACCAGTTCACACCACTAGCAACAACACTGTAGTAACTGTGGTTTCGGTCCAGCGCTCCATGATGGAGCTGCATTGTCTCTCCTTCAGACAGATTTGTCTTCCTTTAAAAAAAGAAACCTTTCACCACTCAGATGGCCTTGGGCGTGTATTCAACATGGACGCGTATTAACAAGAGCCAGCATGTGATATCACTCTTATGTACAGCCTGCAGCTAATCAGCAGAGGATGAATGGGAGACTTAATGGAGACATTTTATTTGTCTGGGCTTTTACATCCGAATGAGCTTTATTTCAGTTCGCCATACGATCTATCAGCTCTTAAACAAGCTGTGCACCTGAAACTGTCTCACACTGTTACATTAACTTCCTCTTTTTCCAATTCATGCTGTATGGAGCTGCACATTTTCAAATTAGAGAGTGGAGATATCTACTTTGGGAGATGTTAGTGAGACACATAAAGAGAAGTATAGTGTGTTTAAAGGCTAAAATTAAATGGGATTTACCATTAATGAGGCAGTGGGGGATTGTGAACACATTGAAGAGTAGAGGATTCTTGAGAGAGAAAGACAGCTGTGGGATTTAGTCTCTCTCCTCCCCTCTTTAAACTTGCCAGATACACTATCTGAGTGCGTACCCAATTGGCACAATGCCTAGCAGCAAAGAGTAACTAAAATGAGAGACGTCCCCTGTGTGTACTGACGCTACTTTGTAACTCTCCCTCGCAGAGTGATTATGTGCTTATCAGATTTTCCTAACATGGTCACAGCAACCGAAATTTGATCCACGAGCAGGGAAAGAATTGGAAAACATGATTTTTATGAGTTTATGGTCAGGTTTTGAGCTTTCTGGAAGCGCTGCAGCCTGCAGATGTCCCCGGGCTAGCGCTGCTGACTCCACACGTTTATGGATATGTGGGTTAGAAAAACACTTGGATATCGCATATGTCAGGAGAAGCGGCATCCAGCCTTATCACCCTGCCAGCATTTTACACTCTTTAAACATGTGCGCTGACTTGATGCAAGTAGGGAAGGCAATGATTTGGGACACAGTGGTCAGCCAGGGTATTTGCACTAATTCTCCTGCCTCGCTGGAAAAACAGCTCATTATATTGTTATTGTATTTAAGCTACAACCACGTCCTTGTTATGCTGCATGATTGACTTTTCTCTAACTAAACCAACAGACAAATTGAAGCATCTTGCCTGCCTGTTTCTCACAGAGTTGTTTATTTTCATTTGGACTGGAGCCTCAGCATGAGTTTATTCATTAGCTTTGCAGGCAGTGAAGCTACTCGTCCTGATTGTGCAATGCTTCTCAGTCCTCATTGACGGGACTGGGAGCCTGCTGGTTCCCATTCTTCCCATCTAATCAGAGTCTGAGTTACACCTGCGATGCCAGGTGAATGCAATTAATTGCAGGTTGGCAAAAACCCAGCAGCACTGTGAGCCCTGAGGACGCGGTTTGAGAACCATTTCTTATTTTCTGAAGGACAAATGGGGAGTCGTATTTTTTCCCTCCAGCAAGTAAATATGAGCAAAAGTTATTTTGGTACACAAAAGTTCACCCAATTAGATGTAAAACTTGATTAAATCTTTGGAGATCGGAGTCTCTGAATATCACGCCCACGCACCCACAACTGTGCAAATGAGGAAAAGTTCTGAACTCGGCTGTTAATAAATACAGTGATGAGGTGTTGGTGGTAGTGTGTTTTTTAACACTCTGGTGAAAGGTCAAGGTTTGCATTTATTGTTCTTTGGGCTGCATTATTTTCATCATCGATTGAACTGTTGATTATTTATTCAAAATGCTCATCATGAGTTCTGAGAGCTCACGGTTGATGTTTTCATTTGTGCTGGGCAACAGATTTTCAATTTACAGTGAAATCAAACAAACAGAAAAGCAGAAAATCCTCACATCAGAGGAGCTTGAACCGGAGGGATTCTTGCTTGAACCGATCAGTCAATCGGTTTTCAAAACATTTGACAATACATTTTCTTTGAAGTGATTGATTGATTGATTAATTGACTAATAGTGTCAGCTCCTACATTTATGGTTTTACATCGATTGGATGTAGCAGTGTTGTAGTCAGACCACCTAAACCGAGAACAATGGTGCCTTCAAATGGAACTCGTGAGCTTGTGTTTACAACATGGGAAGTCGTGTACACGATATGCTTGGCGTTCAAGTGGTTAAGTCGTGACAACACCGCTGCTAAGCACCATAAGTCAAGACCAAGACCAGACCCGTGCGAGTCTCATACTGCGAGACAAACTTATGATAAAATGTGGAACATGCAAACCGGAGGCACTCCTCAAACTGATCTGAAAGATCCACTTTTCCTTAAAAACACTTCATTCACCTCTTTTATTGCCATATAACAATTCAGTGATATCCCTGCAGTTGTGGTCTTGAATGGTCTGGAAATAAAATCCAGAGTCCTCTTTGTCTGAGACCGAGACAAGACCGAGTAGAGATCTTCAAAAAGTGGTCAAGTCCAATCTCGCGTACTACAACACTGGGATGTAGTGAGAAAGGGATTTCTCTTGTGCAAACAAGAAACTAAAACTACTAGTTCTAAACCTTGACTTCAGCAGTTACATTTTGAATAATTTTCTGAGCATCCACTGGTTGATTTGTTGTTTCAGCTCCACTGGTTTTTAAGCATGTTTGTCTCATGAATATTTTTTCTTTCTTGTCTCCCTTTCCTTTCAGCCAACAAGAGTCTGCTCGGCGGAGGTGGAGGTAAGTCACAACCTGTCTGATCCCTTGGTTTTGTGTGTTTGTTCGCTTGCCAAGATACTTCTAGGCCTCAGTTGTTATTAATAGTACAGCTTTGTGGTGCAAATAGTCCTCCCTGGACATCGCATCATTTAAAATGTTGCTCTTTTAATCAGACGATGCAGTGCAACGTACTAACCAAAGACAGAGTGTGTGTGTGTGTGTGTGTGTGTGTGTTTGTGTGTGTGTGTGTGTTTGTGTGTGTCGTATATGTGTGGTCTGTCTACGTATTTCTTTGTTTGGTAGCAGGTAGCTCTTTGTTGTGGCAGGTGTTCAAGGTGTGTTTGCATGCTGCGCTGTGCGTGTCTGTCTGCCCGTGTGTGTGTGTGTGTGTGTGTGTGTTTGTGTGTGAGCGCAGGTGCAAAGTCGATAGTTCATAATTTATGGCCGTGGAGTGCTGTGGATATAAACAGTCATTTTTCAGTGTATTGTTGACTCAGTGCTTTGCTGCGTGCGTGTGATGTCGGACGTCCAGGCTTAATCGATACTCGTAATAAATCTGTACAGCTAATGCGGCAGCCGTATTCGCTAAAACCTGCACACACACACACACACACACTCCTTTCCACCTGTGTGTTTGCTAATGCTTGCAAATTTGGGTGCCGCTGCGTTTGCCTGTGGTTGTTTTCTTTTTCTTCATTTGGGCAAACGGCTTTAGCCTTTCAGACTAGCTCATTTGAACTGCCATTTTTAACTTTCCAATTTGTATGTCTGTGTGTGTGTGTGTGTGTGTGTGTGTGCGCGTTTTTGCTTTCCAGTCTCCATGGTGACATATCTAGTGGGACACCTGTATGTGTGCGTGTGCATTCGTATGCAAGTTCAGTGCATTTGCCTGCCTCTAAAAGCGCATTTGCTTGCCTGAAGTGTTCTGTTGAAGCACTAAGTCCTCAGCGTCAACACACACACACACACACATGGGCTCCACCCTTACTGATGTACACCAGCTGAGCCTCAAGCCATAAAAATGGACTGCACACTGTTGTGTCTTGTGGCTTCACACATGCACACAAGCACCCTGAGATCTACATCATCGTTTGATGTCGTCCGAGAGTCTCTGATGGCTCAACACAGACAGATGGTTTCTAGAGAGGCCATGAACGTGTCTATGCGTCAGACTCTTTGCATTTGTTCCTATGAAAAGCATGTATACAGTTAGTTATTTTAAATTGTAATTCAGTTAAATTTAACCACAACATCTGTTTAATTATAATAAGTGTTACAGTAAGTGTCCGCTGACGGGCTGGAAGAGGCTTCATATCCAACAACCACCATCTGCATCTGTGTTTTTCTATCTGTTACACTCTTTACCAGCTTCTCTCTGCTCAGTTGATTTCCCTCATCTCTTTCTTATTGTATTTATTTCCCTTTCGTTGTCTCTCTTCCCAGCTCTGTCCTCAGGGGTTTGCTATGGCAGATAGAGGCTACAGTAGGTGTTAATTAGAGAGAGAGAGAGGTAAGCGTAGAGACGAGGGGGAGAATGAAACAAACAAGGGAGATGGGAGAGAGATGATGGTTAGAGCGAGAAGACAAGACGAGATGCAACGAAGGTCCAATAGATAATATACAGATGCACGAGCCCAGTGGAAAAAAACACATAAAAATCATCTCCAGATCACACTCTTCACTGAGTAACCAGGCATTCATTCATTCAGCTTCAGTGAGTAGTTTTTTTCATCAGAGGTGAGGCAACAAAATGTCTTTACAGTGCTTTAGTACTCAGTCTCAAGGGTACCTGGGTAAATGTCATTCAGTTAGATCAAACGCACACCTGCCAACATTGTTTTCTTCAATCTGGAGGGGTGCTGAGCTCCGGTGGCGCATCAACAACAAACTCAAGGGCAGGAAATTAACATTTTTTTTATGTCCACTGGCTGCAGTTGCTCATTTATTCTGGAGCTTATCTGCCATTTCAACGTTTCACTGCTTTGATTGATTTTTCAAATAGAAAAGAAATCCCGGATGATGATTGGATGATTGGAGTTTCAGTCAGTCAGACAGAGACCATGATATATATATATATATATATATATATATTATCACACATTTATCTGTTCAAAATGTACCTTAAAGGGAGATTTGTCAAATATTTAATACTCATATTAACATAGGAGTGGCCATATATGCTGCTTTATGCAAATGTAGATACTGTATATATTTATTATTAGAAATCAATTAACAACACAAAACAATGACAAATATTGTCCAGAAACCCTCACAGGTACTGCATTTAGCATTACAAATATGCTCAAATCATAACATGGCAAACTGAAGCCCAACAGGCAACAACAGCTGTCAGTGTGTCAGTGTGCCAAAAACTGCATGTGATTATCATAAAGTGGGCATTTGTCAATTCTTCAAAGCCAAAATATTGAACTACTATTTTTAATGGAAAAACAGACACTATGCAATAAAAAGACAATCATTTTAAAGAATCATTTAAATCATTTTTAGTTTATAATATATCATGAAAAGACATCCATTCCAGTGAGGAGCTGGCTCGTAGGTCGACATCAAAGAATTGAAGGAAAAGCCGCCGCGTACATGATTCAGATTACATCTCTTTTCATTTAAATTTGATAGATTCATGTTTTTGCACATCTGCAGAAGAAAGCAAGGTTTACTAAAGTGTAGGATTATGGTTGCATAATGGTTGCAGTTCCTAATGAATGGCTTTCCCCTCTTTCCTGTCACAGTCAATCAGGTTTGTTAATCATCTAGACAGCGTTGAAACAGAAGTTTAGACTGTGCCACTTTGTCAGGGAACTTTTATAAAGTATTTCCTCGGGCCTTTTAAGCCTTTATATAAAGTTATCAGTGTAGAGATGACAGGAAACAAGAAAGAGAGTGATAGGGAATGACATGCAACAAAGGTTTGGACTCAAACCGGGGATGTTACAGTTGGTCTTCGCCTTAAACCCCCCTGAGGATACTTTTCTAAATGAAATTACTGGATGTATCTGCAAAATGTCCACTGACAACATATTTCATTTGTTTTCCCTGTAATATGTGCTTTTGCAATACGACATCTACGTCTGGCCGCTAAAGAATGATAAATGTCTTTTTTATGGTTATCTTTGTGCAGTCCGGGTAAGGTTATGGAAAGATCGTCCTCTTGGGTGAAGAACAAGACAGGATGTGTTCAAACCAAAATCATGACCTTTCCTTAACCTTAACCAAAGTACTTTTGTTTGCCTAAACCTAACCATATAGGCAGGATGTGACAGACTAGGGCTGTCAATCAATTAAAATATTTATTCGTGATTAATCTCATGATTGTCCGTAGTTAATCACAAACGCAACTTAATTGTACATTTTTTTCAACATGGGAGAAGACAAATATGCTGCTTTATGCAAATGTATGTATATATTTATTACTGGAAATCAATTAACAACACAAAACAATGACAAATATTGTCCAGAAACCCTCACAGGTACTGCATTTAGCATAACAAATTTGCTCAAATCATAACATGGCAAACTCAAACCCAACAGGCAACACCAGCTGGCAGTGTGTCAGTGTGCTGACTTGACTATGACTTGCCCAAAAACTGCATGTGATTATCATAAAGTGGGCATGTCTGTAAAGGGGAGACTCGTCAGTACCCATAGAACCCATTTTCATTCACATATCTTGAGGTCAGAGGTCAAGGGACCCCTTTGAAAATGGTTATGCTAGTTTTTCCTCGCCAACATTTAGCGTAATTTTGGAGTGTTATTTAGCCTCCTCCACGACAAGCTAGTATGACATGGTTGGTACCAATGGATTCCTTAGGTTTTATAGTTTCATATAATGCCAGTATCTTCATTCTCGCTTTAAAACTAAGTTGCGTTAATGAGTTAAAGACATTAGTGTTGTTAAAATGAATTTGCGTTAATGCGTTATCGCGTTAACATTGACAGCCCTATATATATATACAACATATATACAGTGCTAGAGCCAGGACTCATACTTTGAAGTTTGTATTTGGTTGTTCTTCTAGGTCACCATATGTCAGTAATGTACATTTGGGATGTGTGGTGCATTGACAAGTTTGCGGCCTGCACAGAAATGTAATCAACTGTCTAAAAATATACAGTACATCTATAGGGATGAGAAGCTGAACCTATTTACCACACTTCAAGTGGCAATGAACAATCTTCAAGGTCAAAAACGGCAATGTCCTATTTCACTAAGCGCCGAATTATGGAAAATTTCATTACAGTTAAACATGTGAATCTACTCTATAGAGCTTTTCATTGCCATTCTGTTGCTAGGGCAAAAGCTTTGGTCCAGGTTTACTTTCTGTCAGCTATTGCATAAACAAACATTGCAGCAGGAGTCTATGTACTGAGTTACCTTGTTTTCATGCTTTGCCAAGGATATGTTCAGACTCCAATACTCAATGCCATATGTGTATTTAAAGAGTTACTGGTCACTGTAATCACCATACTGGCCATAATGAGACCCCTCTCTAGAGAGAGTACACTATAAGAGACTGGGACTTCTAGGGATGCATGATCCACCTTTTCCCTTACTGAT